>NW_017804968.1:548696-593124 GCF_001891065.2 Hippocampus comes
TTGTGTGTGTGTGTGTGTGTGTGTGTGTGTGTGTGTGTGTGTGTGTGTGTGTGTGTGTGTGCGTGCGTGCGCACACGTGAGGAACTAAACAGTCCGATCGAGGCGATGCCAGAGGGAGAAGGTTAAGAGGAAGAAGGACAGACGCTTGCATTGACCTGTCAATCATTTTGTCACCGTGCTCCTGTCTGACGAGGGCGGGGCTCGACACCGCCTATAAATAGAGCAAGACAGAATGGAAAAGAGGACACATGATATGTCAGGAGTGCGCATGTACATCTGGATTTCTGCTCGTCATGGCCCGGCGCGTGCGCAACATTGCGGTTGAGGACGCAGTCTGGTCATAAGATGGTGTTCAATGTAAATTGTATGTAGGTGCTGCTGTTTTGGTTCGCAACAGTCATGTTGACCATTATGAGGAAATACAGTATATTGTGTGTGTGTTGGCCATCGTGCATATGTGTGTGTCCCAGAGTGATTAGTAGTAATTAATGGCCTCTCTCCGGGAACGGGAAAACATCAATCCAAAATTAGGGCTTGATAAATTACCACAAAAATCGCCAAACCTCAGGGCAAACAGAAAACATGACCACACACGCACGCACGCACATCCAGAACTTCATTTCACATCGATGAAGTCAACACCCAGAATAGCCTCTAATGTGACGACATGACTTACACGTCCCCGTTTAGACATTTTGAGCGGCCGAATGCAATTTGCGGCCAGTCGGGGAGACAGCTCGCGTCTAATTAGCGCCATTAGCGACATCAAATTAGAGCGTTCAAATGAACACAAGCGGTGGTAACCTATTTAAGGCGGTCAAGCATGACGAGATAAAAATAAACAACAGGACTTTGAAAAAAAAAATGTCAACGATTTAACGACGAGTGTCCATATTGCTCTCATTATTACGGGTTACTCAGTGTTTCTATTCTTTTAACAATGGGTAGAAGATCTTTAAAAGAACAAGTTCTGTAAATGCTAACAAGTATTTTAATTACGGCTTATTCTGTTGATCGTTTCCCCTTTCACCAACGGTTATTCGAACACAAGCAGCACAGCGATCCATGTAGACAGATAAAACAATACCCACAGGCATACATTCTTTATCCTCTGTGAGGAACGCCAATTTTTTTTATTTTTTTTTTTTGGGTGCCTTAACTGAGGAGCTGAGACCGGCTCCATGTGCAGTACATAACCATGCGTGTGTTGTACTGCCCCCTGGTGACGGAGGTGCTCAAGAAAGAAGGAGCAGCACCATGTCTATTGAAGTGAAACAAAAAAAAAAGAGAAGTAAAATGTATATTTATTGACATCCTCCATCTCGCCACGTTTCTCTCCAGTCACATGACGCAACGCTCCACGATTCACAGTGGCATCAAGCGGCTGTCCACACTTGGAACGCGTGCACTCTGGCGCGGCTTTTAAAGCCTTACGACAACATGGCTCGTCTTCATGTCTCACTTCTAATCTTGAAACATGTTTTGCAAATTTCACATTTCCAATCCGTCCGTTCCCCTCCTTGCTGCTTCTGTGAGGCCCCACTGGCCAGCTGTTCGCCACCGGGGATTACAGACTATATATAACCCGCTTTATCTTTAATCTGCTGTCATCGAGCGGCAGAAAACATTTGCACAATCGCCACTAAACTTACCTCGAAAAGGCATGCGGAGGCCTGTACCCGGCTGACTTGCGTATGTTTCATTTCCTTGCACGATCACAATTGTAGCCCAAATTAGGCATATTTTTTATATGGAGAGTAGAAGTAATTGTTTAGGATTTTTCATTTTGTTCTTTCAATTCAGTTCAATCGTTTTTAGAGGCTCAAGTTGAACGTCATTGGCTTTTTTTTTTTTTTGTTTTTTGTTTTTTTTACATCAGGTTCATCATTCATCTTTTTTTCCCCGCGTACGACACACTTTCTACCACCTAACGCAACACATATCCTGTTTATACCAAACACACATATAGAGCGTTTAAATATTTTGGCTTTCCTCTCCCTTTTACAGGATGTGAAAAGCCGAGACTTACCCCCTAGTCATTATCTTCGACATAAAAGCGGTGCTGATTTCAAATGAATTAATTCTCTGATCCTTCCAGGATAAACTATAGATATATTATTGATAAACTATAGATATAGTCTAAGGCATATTTTATTTATTTATTTGTGTTTTTAGTATATTTATTTAATTACATTTATTAAGCAATTTTTTAATTTTTTTTAAAGGATCCAATTTCTCGTGTGATCTTTTATTTCATTTTTAATGTGGTCGAGTAGATCATGATGAATTTTTATCTCATTTGACTTTTTTTTTTTAACTGAACTTTTTTAAAATGTCATTATATTGTTTTATTGATAACAATGTCGAAACATGTCCTCTTGTGTTTAAAGTGTAGCGAGTTGTTTTTAATTCTGTATTTCTTTGTTGGTATATTTAGATGTTTATATTTTCAATGAATTATTTATTTTCCCCCTGTTCTTATTAAAGTGCAATATATGTTAATTTACTTGAGTTTCATTTTTGTATTTATGCGGTATTTAGTTTTTTTTTTTTAAATATCATTTTGTGCATACAGTCATCCTTTTTTTATCTACCATATACAAAAGTAATGGCAAAATGGTAACGCTAAACTTAGTTGACAATCTCTAAATCGGAGTTCCGCTGCTCTGCATTTTCAAAGACTTGAATAGAAAGCAATCTCCGGGAGAGGGAATCGTTTTAGGTGGCACATTCTTGTCAAAACCAACATGACGTCTTTTGGCAAACAAGCAAGGTGCCCATGGAGCGGCGAGCGTGCGCAGGAACTGGCTGAAGGTCAAAAAGGCTTCACGCTGACAAGGTAAATTAGACACCGGAGCGCCTCACTCCAGGTCAGTGTGACTTTCTCTCTGCACCCTTCTTGTGTGACACGCTAAAACCCTTTGGATGTAACAGGGCCAGTAAAAAAAAAGCAAAACTTGGAAATAGTTCCTGTACTGCAAAAAAAAAAAAAAAAAAAAAACCCCACTGTCGAAATCGAAGTTGCCGTCAAGTTGTCGTACAGCGCGTCTCCCTGAGTTATTCCCTGTCAAAAGTGTTGTTCCGTGCAACAAAATTGCTGCCTCATTCCGCCCAGAGGCTTGTCTGCGTGCTTGTTCACTTTGCGGCATCGTAAAGTGCGCCGGGCGATAAAGCACACGGGCCTTAGCGAGTCTGGCTTGCCGTTGCATCCGGCCGGAGAGCGGCTAATGGAACGAGGGAGCGCACAACACAAATCCATGTTAAAAACGCACAGAGGCATTAGTGGCTCAATAAGCGTGTGTAGGGGGTGGAGGGAGAAAAATGCATACAAACAGACCAAGCTTTATGGACTTGCTACTTTGTGCAACTAATGACATTTAGCTTAATGTATGTCTTCTTGCAAGTCGTGAAATCCCCAAAAGCCTCCATTCCACCTGCCAGTGGCCATATCTCTGTGTTTATGTCAGCGGGAGTTGATTGATAAAAGACTTGAAGAGCGGCACGCCTGGCTTGTCCACCGCAAGATCCCGATGGCTTGTTTTAGCTCCGCGTGTGTTTGATCATCGCCATGTTGTTGAAAATTGGCTGGAGGGTCCACCTCCCTCACTCACATCTACTCCCCCCCTCACATCCCCATGAGGAGTGCCCTGCTACTCTCATTACTCTGCCAGCTCCGACTGCGTATGCTGTCGTCCCCCCCCCCCCTGTCAAAGCACAACTTTGGAAGGGCGATCGAAAGCCACTTTTGCCTACTGGGCTGTTTGCGCCGCTAATCCAACAGCCTTTCGGGATCAAACGCCATTAAAAAAAGGTTTTACCCTTTCCACAGGTTTTAAACACATTTAAAGGTGTCAAATAAAACATTAACAGGTAATTCCTGGGCATCTGCTCACTTTGCTCGCTTGCACAGTTCTCCAAATAAGAAGCCCAGAGTGCTTGCTTCAAGCTGTATGCCAAAATGTCCAACTAAACCATATAGTTGCGTCTCACCAAATGCTTATATACAGTGCAACATAAGTCTTAAACAGGATAACAGACATTAGCACAGATGTTCCGGTACAATTATAAACCTTCAAACAACTGATATGGAGCAGCAGCACATAGAAAGAGTGCATACAATAATACTAATAGGCAAATATTCTCTGCTCTGTGAAAACGACAAACATTAAAAACGGTGAACGATGACTATATCTGGGGTGCACTGTGATAAACGATTCTTTAGTTACGCTAGTGAACCAGCTAAATGGTTGCAGAAAAAAACTACAGGCTCTGACAAAACACCATTGCGACTGAGACATCAACAGAAACTTTCACCCCGGCCCAGGAGGCTCGGCCGTGATCAAATCCATCAAGCGGAAGGCAACGGTCCAACCCGGAGGCTAGCGAGCGACAGCCCTCCGGGAGGGCAGCGACATGTCCGGCATGAGGAGAGGGCGAAGCACCTCACGCAACCCATTGGGCGCTAAGTGAGTGTCAACGATTGATGGCTCTTCACGGTCAGGAAATCGTCCCTTTGGGTATCTGGTTCAAAGACAATGTGTATTTGCTCCTCACGATTATTTGGAATGATAGTGAAGTCACGAAACGATGATTCACCGATCTCAAAAACTATCAAAACTCAACTACAAAAAAAATGTTCGATGTTTTTGAGTTTTTTTTTTTTTTTTTTTTTGGAGGATCGTGAGAAGTCTAAATCTAAATCACAATGACATTTCAATTCATTGCCCAGCGCTACCATTCGTACAGTATTAGTAAGAATAATACGACAAAACTAAAAGGGCGAATGTTAACGCTCAACAGTCCACATGCCCCCCCAAAAAAATCAAGCGCAAAGCAAACAGTCCCATGTTGGCGTGCTGAGGAGTGATGGATTTATGGATTAGGACTGGCTTAGGCTGGACTGTCACATGTTGCTGTGATTGAAGCTGGCAAGCCATCACAAACCGTTGTGATGCATTTGTTTCCCCCCCGTCCACATTGGCCAAATCCTCCGTGATGAAAAGGACCCCGATGACAACCAGCTGTGGCGCATTACGTCACCGTACGCTAGCCTTTTGCTCACAGGAAAGCTCTGAAATGTGCCATTTTGGCCTTCCTCACTTTAGAGCAGGCATGCAAAAGTACACACACCCTGTGCTGAAGTAGTAAAGCAAAGATACTTGTGTCAAGAAAAGGTTCTGGTCACAATTTCAGTCCTGACTGATGCACTAAAAAGTACCAAAGCAAAATCAAAATGTTTTTTTTTTTGTCTTTTAATTACATACAATATCTGTGTTGATCATTTTAGCAAAAAATAAATAAATAAATAAAAGGTTCCCGCTTCAAGGAAATTAACTTAATGATCAACAAAAATACAACAAAAAACCCTCAAAATATATATTTTTTTTAAATGTGGAGTCATTTGATAATCAAGCCAAGGAAAAAAGTTACAAGATAATGAAAATATATTATATTCTGAAGAACAGATCATATTCAGACAAAAATGTCGAATATGAGAATAAAGTCATGAATTACAGGATAAAGTCACAATTATGTCAATTAAAAAAATAAAGAAAATGTGGAATACCACAAAAATCAAGTCTTCAATGACAAGAAAAAGAAGCAATAGCACAAGCAAAGTAGTTGCAATTATCAAGAAAATCATCCTCAACTGACTCAAACCAACACCTTCCGACAAAACAGCACGCCGGGGTCGAGAAAACTCAGATGAAAGAGGAAGCATGTCACGGAGTTGAGATCCTGAAAACCAGGACGAGAATTTCACACACCACGGAGATGATGACGACGACGCAAAGTTCAAATGACTTTCCCACCAAAAGAAATACATGAATAAATAAATAAACTCTCCGTGCTCTCCTCGCGCTGCGCTCACCCGCGCACGTACCTTGCAGAGTTTTTGATAGCGCGGCGAGGAGATCGCCATCCTCTGGAGTCTGTGTAGGAAGACCACCACTTTCTGGAGGGAGGTCCGGACCATGGCCATCATTTTAGAACTGCCACAAGTCTGCAGCAGCCCGGCGCCGGTCCGCATGCTATCACTGCCCTAGCCCACTCATGGCGCCCCGCGTCCGCCGTCTCTCTTGGAAGCCTGCTGGACCTGAGCTGAGCCGACGCGATGCGCACGCACGTGCCCCGCTCACTCCCTCGCTCGCTTACTCACTCGCACTGAGCTCTAAGCATGGCTCGTCTTTTTCATCGCGCGACGGACCAGACTCACTATCTCCTCCACAACCACATTTGCAAATTGGCTGTGACGAAGAAGAAGAAGAAGAAGAAGAAGGATAGAATTTTTTTGAAAAGTGCCGAGCAGGACAAGACGACGAGCCACTCCGCTCTTCAAGCGATCCCGTTTGAGAGAAGAGGACAGCTGTGAGATGGAGCGAGGAGGGGCGGCAGGTAGCGCCTCCTTTGTGCACTGGCTACATCAATGGGGAAGGCGGCGGAGTAATAACACACGTGATTGTCAACACGCGCTCCAAGGAGGAGGAGGAGTTACAGGGAGCTTCCAGGAAGCCAAAGTCCCCGTGGGGATTTCTGCCTGGTGCCGTCAGAGCGCGCCCCACGTGAAACACAAAAGTACCCTTTGAGAAATGTAATATATTCCAAAAAAAAAAAAAAAAAAAGCACTGTCATAAATTACTCAAAGTCACATCGTTATGAAAATACTCGAAAGTCGTAATGTTGCAAGAAGTTGTAAATTATGAAAATAAAGTCGCATATTGCAAGGAAATCTCAAAATATCACACTGAATACAAATATCAATACAATATGCAATAAATTCCGAAAAATAAGGTGAAATGTTACATCGTAGTTGGAAGATAATAAACTGTAAATGAACATATTTCAAGAAGAGACATGCTATTGCATACCAAAGTTGTCATTATGAGGACAAAGAGGATACTAGTCCACATACATTTCCAGTGTAGCCATTCACATTCGGTGAGGTCAAGACAAATATTTGACACCAACAGAGGCTGCTTTAGTCATTATCACACACACACACAGGCAGTGGTCGGGGGATTATGCTAAGCTTTGGGGAAGAAGAGTGTTTAGAGAAGCTTTATTGTGCCACAGAAGCCATTATAGTCAAAGCACAATATTGACTTCTCAGGAATTACAACAGCCCGTTTTGTTGCCTCACTTATTATATATATATATGATTGTGTGTATATGTATGATTTTGTGCGTTACAAGAAAAGCCTGTGGTCAAAAAGGAAAAAGATGGACCGTTTAAAAAACAAAATTGTGCATATAATGACGTTTTCCTCAGCTCACAGTAGTTTCCGATTTCCGCAAATGACTTTTCACACTTGAATGCCATCCATCAATCTCAAGCGCGGCAGAGATAGAAACAGAGGCGACGTGGCTTTAATTAAGGCGATATGTCAGGGCGCCCCAGGGGTGCGGAGCAAGTCTTGCTTTTTGCTGGAGACAATTGTGCCGAGGCGTTTACTCATGCGTCGTAGGCATGGATGTGATACTAATTCGGGAGCGTTGAATGATTTAGTAGAACTCTTTTCAGAGTGGAATGATTCAGTACAAGAATGTGTTTTGTTTTGTTTTTTTGGGTTAATCGGTTTTGTCACGCTGCATCAGTCCAAGATGTGATTAATTGAGATATCGCAGCAGAATTCTGAGCTCATCACTGATACCATTCTTTACAGAGGATAAGGATCAAAGTGAATCTAACATCTCCGTTAACGATACAGTCAAATAGCATTAAATGGGGGTCACAGGAACACACGCAAAATTAAACATATCCAGGAAGCAATGAGCTGAACTCAATGTGCACACGTGTTCAGACACCCCTCAACATGCCCTCTCATTGACACACGTGGATTCACCTCGGCACTAATGCGGGACGACATTGAGATAATAGCTCCCACCTGTGGTACTGACAAACAAAGAAAAACATACACGCACGCACACACAGCATCTCGACACAGATTCCTACCTCCAGCTGTCGTCTGAGCTCTTTGACGCGGACGGAGTCCTGTGACAAGTCCTCCCTCTGGGAGGCGTCGGCCAGCACGTTGACGGTGGTCTCGGCCTCCTGGAGCCACTTGAGGAAGGCTTCCAGCTCCCTGAGGGACACCTGCAGGCCTTTCAGTTCGTCGTCCAGCTGCCCGTGGCGGTCATTGGCCCTGCACAGAACGAAGGCAATAAATGTCTTTGTCCTTTCCTACGACAACAGTGCTTTTGGGATACAAGTTTAATTTGTTCCATGACCAGATTCGCAAGTGAAAATACGAGAGTAGTAGAGGCCTTGGATGGAATGGTTCACGCGTCCACTGCAGTGACTGACGTGCAGTGTCATTCATGTAGAATAAAACAAGCATTTGAAGAGTGCCCCACCGTAGAGTTGTCCTGCAACGTGTTTAACAGCTTGTAAAAATATGTGAGGCCTGAAGAGTAATATAACCACATCGTTGTCATTATTCATGGATGAAAAGGCTTAAAAAAAATGCTGGGCACCTGTTGTTGAGGTTGTTCCAGGCGGCGTTATGCGCATCAGTGACTTCTTTCACCCGCCGGGTGTCGTCGGCGGAGTACTCGCGCAAAAGATGACCGGACAGCTCGTTGAAGGCCGCCACCGCAGCTTGGCCTCGACTCAACTCGAGCAAAAAAGCCTGCGTCGACATAAACATCAGGAAATATGATCAAGCGCTGACAGAGGCGGGATGCTGATGCATCCTTTGCTAAAAATAACAACAGTCAGTTCATTTAAATAACATTTGTGTTGTCTTGACTGCAATTAGTCATCATTATTTGACCAAACAAAGCTTTGCTGTGGCCTCGCTGCTCTCAGTTGCCCCCTAGTGTTCATCCCACGCAGTGCGTCGGAGGCTCTCACAAGGCACAATTTGTCATCTCGCATGAGGATGATGGTTGATGTGGGTTCGCTGATGCTATTAAGCCTCCAAAGGATACTGCAGAGAGGTGATTCATTTCCCATCTTGCACTTTTAATCACACTTTGAAATGTGCTGGTAATTAAAGCTGCAAGCGGCAAATGAGAGAGCCCTCGCACCCCCACGCCTGTCTGGAAACTCAAATGTTTCCCAACTTGCCGTCATCTATCTTTCCAGTATGCGTGGTTGAAAGCTGGTAGTAGTTTAAAGCCTGATTATCCCTGGTCATGCAAAAAAAAAAAAAAAAAAAAAAAAAATGAAATGACACTAACAGCAGCTTTGAGCCAATATGGTAGACTTGCTGTGTCTTTTTGGGTATGGGTTCGAGAGAATTTTTTTGTGGTTCTACTCATGATAGACAGACCTATAAAAATTCATGTTACTGAGGAACATCAGTTTCACTGGCAGTTTGTTGATACAAATGCTGGAAGGCAAGGAAATGGCTGATATGAGCCCTAAAATGACTGCTTTATACTACAATGGAAGACTTCCTGTATCTTTTCGGGTATGGGTTCTTGAGATGATTTTGTTGGTCTACTCTTAATCAACCATCACCTTGCTGTCAGCCAGCTGAATGGTCAGAGGGTCTCTGGACTCCCGGGACTGCTGCAGCATGTTGTGGAACCATCCTTCCTTGTGCCCGATCAGAGCCTGGACTTCCCGCCGCTGACTCTCCCACTGGTCACTGTGGCCAATCATGTTGTCCAGCTGCTGGAGTCGCGCCACCACGCCGTGCTGCGTGTTGTCCCACTGGTTGCGCACTCTCTCCACTGGCGATATGGTGAGAATGAAAATGTGTTTTTAAAAAATATACACACAACGGAGAGGGTGATGCTAATTGAATAGCACGCACGTTTCTCCGTGATGGACGTGCGCACATCCAGGTTGGACGTCTTGTTTTTGATGTTCTGTGCAAGGGTGAAAATATCCTCCAGCTGAGGGTGACGATGCTCCAGGTCACTTTTGGTCACCTGAGAGGATGAATCAAAAATTTTTATATAATTTTTTTTTTTCAGCCCGATAGTTCTGCGAGTGAATAGAGGTGCTTAGAAACAAATGCTGCTCTCACCTGAAGGCGCGCCATGGTGGTCCTGATCTCTTCGGTGTCACCCACCGTGACGATGTTGGACTTGAGCATTTGTGTGATGAGGACCAGCCAGTCCGCCAGCTCGGTGGCTGTTTCATTGAGGTCGGTGGGCGCCACCAAGTCGGGCGTGTGTGGGGTCTGGTGATAGGGGTCCTCGCTCGCCAGGCTGGCCATCTGGACAGCTGAGGGCACTGAAGACACTGTGACTACAATGGATTAAAGTAGTAGCCATTAAAAGGTTTATATTTTCTGTTTTGCTCATTTCCGTTAACTTTCACAGACGTTAGCATGAAATGAGGAATTTGCAATTTAAAAAAAAAAAGTGTGTCTTAATACATTTAATCGTGGTTCAAAAATGCGGGAGTGGTAAAACTATTTTAAAAAAAAAAATTTAAAGACGCGAGACTGGAATATATCCAATAATATTTACCGGGTTTGACTGTATGCATATTGAAGGAAAAATGAGAGCATGAATATTAAAAGGTGTTCTTGAACGTAAACGTCAAATGGTGATGAATGATGCTCGGCAGCGAGGGTAGCTCACCAGCTGATTTGTAATTTCAGCATGCATATTTCATGCTGGAAATGAAAGCATTCCTCTTTCTCCACAGTACTTGTTCCCACTAAACGGTTGCGTTACTCATATGCTGCTGATGATTCATGGGAAAGGAGCGCAAATGTGTTGTATAATGCCGGGGGTGTCATACTCATGAAAATGCGGAACCTCTACAGCGGCTAAATTAATATATAAAATAATGTTGAATGCACAGTCAATAATAAATCCAACAAAAAAAGAATGAAGAGATGAATACTGAAATAATTGAACTAAATAAAAAGTACAAATATAAAATACATTTTTTTAAATCAATTATCCGCATTTTAATGCCATAAATCCATTTGAATTAAGTCAAATATCTGTGCATTGTATAAAAGCTGAATAAAAGTGATTAGAGTGTGTAAAGAAAATATATATATTTTTTATAAAGTCTATAATTTGTATGTCGTGTAGTATTCCTGTGCTGAATGTGTGCTTGCAAGGGGCATGCCTAGTGGGCAACATCAGGAAGTGGAGTCAGCTTGGTCAATTCATCTGCATGTAAGCGTCTGGTTGTGAGTTGTGGCTCACAGCAGCTCCTTGCCAATGTTCTCAATTTGTATTTTGGGTTCGCAAACAAAAGTACAGGGGGAAAAAAATGGGGAAGCGACGGATAACAGAACAGATGATTTCCACTGTAAAACGTGTTCAAAATGAGACCGCTGTTTACCAAGTTGCTGGTGCTCTACAACCCGAGTGTGGTGCAGCGTCCACGGGGAGACGTGTGCCTGCAGAGACTCCCTCAGTCGACCATCCAGAACTTTCCAATCGGCCGCCAGCTGCTCCACCTTGCTCTGCGCGCGCATGCCGTGAAACAATTGAGAGTGTGTGAGATGAGGAACGGCGCTTTAATAAAACAGCCAATTAAGCTGCAATCAGTTGCAGAAGAGAAAAGGACCTGCTGCAATATGGTGTAATTACACAGGCTTGTGAATTTAGGCTTATTGAATAAATCACACAACTAGGCTGAGGGAACCTTTTCATGAGGAGAAAGCTGCTGGCGTCTCTGAAGCTCTATAGAGTGGGCCAGAAGGTCCTCCAAGTCCTTCTTTCTGTCTTTCATGGAGACCTCCAAAGCCTGAAAACAGTCGGATAGGGGTCACGTATTTTAAAAGGATGACTCTTGGTGAATAAGCCGCTCCATCACTATATCACGGCTCATCATTCAGTCATCTCAAACAAAAAATGTTGCGGTTCCCACAGAGCAGCGAGAACTGCTTTGACGCCAGACTCAGCCAGGACGGTCAAAATAAATAAATATTGTTTCATTTGGTTTCTCTGTGTTGTCGATTTTCACTGAACCTCTCCCACATAATGAATTAAGTTCACTAATTACGGTACCTGCGCTTGGCCGGGACTGAGGCCTCGATTTGTGATGGTCTGGTGAGTGATGACTACCCAGTCGGTGAGCCGGGTCATTTTGTCGCGGAAGTGGGCGTGACTCTTCAGGTTGGCCTCCACCTGCCCCACCTTGTCTAACAACTCGTGGGTTACCTGCAGGTTGGGATTCAAGAGAGGAGCAGTTCAGGGAAGAATACTTTTATTGATGGATATTTTGTCATCGCTGCAGGGAATCCACACATCTCCAAAATCGCAACTTCTCTTGGTTATCAAAGAAACAGCACCTTGCTTGATTTACCAAGGTGTAGTGTCAATTACGGATTATGGGGTGTTATTTCTGTATTTAATGCATACATAAGACGTATGAATTAATCCCCGCGGCTTATGCCACCTTGCTCCAGTTGAGGTTGATGGCTCTGAGGTTGCCCACGTGGTGGTCTCTGGTCTGCGGGTTTACGGCGGGACTGGCTAGGATCTGCGGGGCATGTTTGTTGAGCCAGACCAGGTGTTCATTCTGCACATCCATCTCCATGGCTAAGGCCTGAGGGGGAAACACTGGAGTCGTTTATGTCATCAAGTGCTATTGATCGAAAGAAAGTTAATCACGTTGGCCTCGGCGGATCAAATGGCAAAGGTAAAACCTGGGGCTGAAAGGCTTGTCAGTTAGAAGAAAAACAAAAAAGTAAAGTGGCTTTTGCTCAGGTAAACACTGTGGCTCAATTCGTCGACCGCCTCGCCTCAAGCATCAGTCCAATTTGTGGCTCCTCGGGGTGAAAGACAGGTTTTTTTCCCTTTCACGTCACTCAAGATGTAACACATCGAAGCCTGCTTCCACTTCAAATTTTGCAACACAAAGCCAAAATGTGACTTTTTTTTTTTTTTATTATTTAAAAGGCACTCCAGACCATTTCAGAAAATACGGTAAATGCCTACTTTGAGTTCTTTGAGGTTCTGGTCGGTGGAGGAGATGGGAAGAGTGACAAAAACGTTCTCGGCCTGCTGCAACCATGAAGCCAAATCCTCGCTTCGCCTCATCAGGTCCCCCAGGGCAGCATCGCCTGCAGCCAGCCTGCAAAGACACATTATTTACCCAGATTGGGATCTCTAGTTCCCTCCAGGTTGCAGACTTAATCCCGAAATTTACATTTAAATTACCATTGGCAACTAATTGACCGCGACCGATAAGAAAACAAAGAAGAGAGGCAGGAAGTGCTGATCTCGATACTGTACTACACTGGAAATCCCAAACTTCTAATCCAGTTAACGAAATGATGGCAGTACAAGTATATATCGACATCTACCCTCATGTCCATTAATAGCTACGTTTCTATGAATACCTGCACTGTCGGTCCGCGACCTGGCGCTTCGCAGCCCTCCATCGCTGCCTCAGGACGTGGAGCTTCTCTTCCAGCAGAGCGCCGTCAGGGGAGGAAACCTGGCTGATGATGCGCTCTCCTGTGCGGGTGAGACCGGCCAGGATGGCCTGGTGGCTGGCAAGTCCTTCCTCTAATTCCTAGAGGAAGAAACAGATTCCAAACTAATTTCGAGAAATCGACAGGGCTTACAAATCAGATCCTAGTGCCTGTAAAGTGAAAATTAATGGCTTGAGTGACAGCCAATTTGAAGCATTCTGACTGCTCCTTTCAAGGCTGACAGAATATTGTGTTGTTGTTTTTTTTTTATGACATAAACACAGAAACTACCAAATGAAATAAACTATTTTCTTTCATCAACAAAAATTGTGTGTTGATACTTGATGCCATTTTTTAATAATCAGTAGTAAAACATGGGTTTGTTTCATCCTGTGCAACTGAGAATTTTTGCTTCTGTGGCGCCTCAAACAACTGAACAGTCCTTTTCTTTTGTAAAATACCAACCACAAAATTGAAAATGTTATTTTCACGGCAAAATAATGTACTTTCACTCTCCAGTGGAACAATTTTACATTTGACAAACTATTTGGATGTTATTTAATAGTAGTATTTAGTAGTGTGTGTGCGTGCACGTTTCATGCATGTGTTTGACGGTGTGTACATAGATTGCATCATTGCTTCTACTTCTAAATTGAATTAATCCCCATCATGTCTTCCGTTGTGAAACTGTGACAAATTTCACGTGACAAACGCTTTGATCTTGCTTGAAACAGTCGTATATCCAAGGGCATGTCACGTTTTAGGAGCTTACACATTGTTGTGACACACAGTGAGCTGATCCAAGAGGGATCCAACGCTGCCATCTGTTGGCCATCGGTAATGCCTCAAGATTGTAGCCATTCATTCTGCTCTCAAACACTGTGTGGTATGTTCACTGAATGCACTGCAAGCAGACCCGACTTAGCTGTCACTTGCCAATGAAATACCACTTCTAAAACCAGGAGAAATTGATGTTATTTTGTGCAGCTATCAGGACAACGAGGCACTCTACAGAAACCATGTCAACCCAAAGCCCCTGCCTCAGTCTATTTGTGATGTGTGTGCACTCACGGATGACAATGAGGCGCTCTAAAGCACCTACCATTCCTAAGCGCAGTCCACATGCTGGTTGTCAAATCAAGACTTTTTTAATTTAAAAAATCCTCCCCTCACTCTTCTATTCAAACAAACAAAAAAAAAAAACACCACACAGATTTTCAAATGTAAACTCATGTCAGTGCGAATCTAAGTCTCATAAACACTACGTCCAAGTCAAGTCGTGAATAAATTTCAGCCAAGCACCAAATCCTAAAATTGAGCCCAGGCTCCCTTGCCTCTCTGCTAATTGGTGCCGCTTAATCCCTTCACTAGCTCTTAAAACCTGTGAAAACGCGTGTAAACAACTTGTGAAGACGGCGTGTAGCTCAAGATTTAGTAACCATACAAAGACGCCGGCTCGTCTTCTCTTGGGCATAATGAATTTGGATCGATTGTAGTTGTTTGTTTAATAGATGCAGTGTACAAACAACACCCCTCCACAGGGAATGCGGTTGAATTATCAAAGGCTGGCTAACAAGCGTCTAATAATTCAAACAGTAAAAGCATATCTAGGGGATAACGATCATGTTTTGAACTCGTATTAAATGAGGATTCATCACACTGTACATGACTCCATCTGTCATGGCCATCCAATGACCACATGGTCAGACTTTCAGCCAAGCAAATGAAAAAGTCAAAGAAAAAAAAAACAGAACAACAAATAACAGGCAATTTTTTTTCCCTCACAGACTTTCATTCTTTTTTTCCTCCAAGTGGCCAATTCTTTGTTCAATTCTTACACCAATTTAAAGATGATTGTTTGAGAAATCCACTGTAACACTGACTCTGTTCGCGATTGTACTTTTTTTTTTAAATTGCAATTAAATGGAAACACATTTTCATTTAGTTATTTAAGTTAATTCATTTTTTAATATGTTTAAACATTTTAATTTAACTTCATGAATGCCCCAGTGTGGAACAGATGCTTTTTTTCATGCGTATATGGGTGGGTGTGTGTGTGTGTGTGTGTGTGTGTGTGTGTGTGTGTGTGTGTGTGTGTGTGCGCACCCTCTACTGACCTCTTGGTGGCGCCGTGCTGAGTCCAGGTCCAACTGTCCCTCGGGACCAACGCTGTCGGACAGCAGCCTCTCCGTGTCGGTCAACCACTGGCTCAGGTCATTCATGTCGCAGTGGAAGTGCCTCCACTCCTCGATGGCGCGGTCAAAGCTCCTGTACAAAATACTTGTCTTTACAAATGTAGATTTACACATTGTAAACACATTTGAAAAAAAAAATTGCAAGTATAAATTGGAGAGAAAATATTGTGCATACCAGACATGTCTGTACAACATTTTAAATCCACTTAAAATTAAGGAAATGTCATTACACTCCCATTGTAGGGAAGAAGAGAAATTTGCATGTTGAGTAAATCAAGGTGAGGCTTGAACTGCCCAAGAGTAGAAAGGCGCCGCCGTGCTCACCCTTTACGCTGGTTGTACATGCGGTTGAGGCGGTCCCATTCGGCGTTGAGTTGCGTGAGCGAATCTTCAATCTGGGCGACCTCAGCGGGCGACGCGTGCTGGATGACGTCCGGGTGGCGCGCGTGAATTTCGGCCACACGCTCGCCCACCCGCTCCAGATTTTCGTTGATGGTCTGAAGGAAGGAAAAACACAAATGACATGTGCACCAGAGGCTCCATTTATGTTACATGGCCAATATGTAACACATCACAAAAATTCAATTTGATTTAAATTAATAACTAGCCGGACGGACCCTGAGCGTGTCCTCCTGGCTGGAGAAGTCTTCGTAGAGCCCCCCGCTGAGCTCGGAGGAGTTGAGCAGCAGCTCGTTGTCGGCCATGGCCAACAGCACTTTGTTGATGTCCAGCAGGAAGCTTGACGGGCTCTGCGAGGAAACGCGGCCGCGATCCGCCACCAACTGGACGTCCTGCAATACACGCACACAAACAAATAACACAATTACTGCGGCACCGTGAAGTCTGAACGCCCTAAAAGTTGCATAATTAGGAGTTTGACCATAATTTTGATGGTGTCACTGTGGCTCAGTCACGATATCACCATTTTAGCCAGAATCAAATTTTTCTTTTATTCTTTTTCTGTAAAAACTACAAAGAAAAAGACCATGAGAAGCTACCGTGAAATAAGTGAACTCATTTAAAGCAGAAAAAAGTTTGTGGTTGTGCTTTTGTGAGGACGGCACATAAATTTGACTTGGCTTGGCAGGGTTTCAGTTCCATTAAGGCTTCACCTCACTCTTAGAATCAATCCCTCTTCACTATATAGTGCCCTGTAGTGTGAGTTAATCTTTTTCTAGTAATCAGAAATTGATATTCTTTATCCTCCGCAAAGACCAACTTATAGTAGCGCCGTACTGATGAGCCCATTTGTCAGTCTTTTACTGCTTCAAGTGAGGGCAGCAAAATGGCCATTTAATTGATGCCCTCTGACAAAACCTATGTAATTCTTTTTCATTCTATTTTATTACAACACAGTGTCTGTGTCCCAACACTTGCACCAGTTAATGTTTCATTCAGAAAAACAGCGGAACAGCAAGTGGGTCACGCTGAACTAGATCAAAAGCGATCAAACTAAGCTCACCTGAGGCGGCATGTCTCTTATCTGCTGCGTGATCATGTGGGAAGACGAATCGACGACGAGCTGCCTGCTTCTCAGCACCCTGAGCTCCTAAAAAAAAAAAAAAGAGAGAGACACGAATTAACAGCAGTGCACAAAGGGTGGCGTCTGAAAAAGAGTGCGTGTCGAACCCTGTGTGAAGAGTACTGGTTCTGGAGTCGAAGCAGCAAGATCCTCAGTTCTTCCCTCTGGACCTCGTCTGACGTCTGCTGAAGCAGATCTTCTCCTCGTCTCAGCAGGTTTTCGACACTGGCTTTTTCCTCATCCAGCTGGACACCAGACAAGCCAGGAGGGGAGAAAAAAAGTGGAATCAGTAGCTCGAGAGACTGAAAGAGAACAGACTTTCCCATCCAAGGCACTATCAAGCTTCCTGACAGGGACATTGACCTGACTGTTGATTGGCCAGCTTTGCGCCACTAGCGTAATTGGCGCCATAAACCTAGATAAGCAACACTTTGTTTCGGCTTCGGCCTTTAAAAAGAAAAAAAAAAAGAAATTCTTGAATGCGGCGCTACCTTGTCATCGTCGGGGATGTTTGCAGAGTCCTGCTGCAGAGTCCTGAGTATGTCCTGCAGCTCGGCCTGGAATTCCTGCATCTCGCTGGGTAGCGGAGCTTCAGTCTGAGTTTCCACCGAGGTCTCCAGGTTCTGAAGTACGTGCTAAAGAAAAAGCTAAATCTGAGGATGGCTTCTGATTTTCAATGCAAATTACAATCTGCTGGCCAATGTAACTTCAACTAAAATCGCAGTGAGATGTTTCTTTCACAACTTTGAGTTTATTTATATAGAGTAGCGTAGTGTGTGTAATCACTGAACCTGCTGAGGTGCTTCCTGCTTTATGTCCACGCCTCCCGACTCCAAACTGGTCATCATCTGCGCAAGAACACACATTTTTAATATCCTAACACGGACTTCAAACTATTGTTGCAGAAGGGTGGACATTTCCAGTAAATTTCCTGAAAGCTTCCACTAAATTAAACATCGAGAATTATGCAATGACAATAAAGAATGCAGTGGAACCAGTGAAGTTGATAATAAATCAGGAATCCGATCCAAATTCACTGCATGTGCTGGCCATGGTATGAGGTGTACATGATATTGAGTGGGTTTTTTGGGGGGTTTTCTTTATACCTGAGCAGTTTTGATGTGCTGCGAGACTTTGTCAAAGTTGCAGTTGAGCTCGGCCAGTTTGGGCTCCACCACGTCTCGGCAGGCGGTTCCCCGGCTGGTCATCAGGATGACAGCCTGGTCCCTCACGTTGTCCACGCGCATCCCGACGTCCTCCAACTCCTCCAGCATGTTCTGATGACACAGCACACAATGGTTAAACACTAATATATTGCAGTTCGTCGCTTGCGCTGCCGCCATGTCATAGATATTTAAATGACTGTATCACCTTGACCACCTTCTCCCGCTCGGCCGACTCTAGCCGTTCCGCCTCGTCCAGGTGAATCTGAGTCTGGTAGAGCCACGTGCTGATGTGAGCCAGGTTCTCGTCAAGAATTTCCACCTCGCTCTGGTGGCTCTGCAATAACAGATAAGCTTGGTGAAGCAGCATGGGGCTCATGATCTATGATACATTTGTCCCAATTAACTTTAAATCATTGTAAATTTGTGATCACAAGGCGGCTCAATTTGGCGTCATACTATGGCACCTCCCCCTATTTTTCTTTTTCAATACTGTTGCACCCACCAGCACAGCACTGAGCCAGTCCTCGATCCACGTGTGGACTTGGTTCCAGGACTCATTCAGGCCGCAGAGTTTGTCCTCCAGCTGTGTCTCGCTGCCCTCCACCAGCGTCTGCAGCCCGCTGCTTGTCTCCATCAAACTGGACAGCTCCTGCTGGCGGCGTTCAGACTCCTTCAAAAGGCCCTGGTGATGCCACAAAGAGCAGTTTCGTGTTTTATGATAGTTACAAAAGCTGTATCTGTATTTAGAGAGATAACACCAGTGGTAAAGGAAGGAAGAAGTTCTTCTAAGCGTCCAACTGGCTTAGGGTGCACCCTACTGGCCAAGTGTGGAAAGACTAGGTTGCAGAGACTAATTAAATTAATTGACCTTAGATTATATGACCTGAGATTTGCTATATATTGACTACAACTTCTCAAAAAAAAGATTCATAATGCCGTAATAATAAAAATAATAAGAATAATTTGTCCTCACATTCGCCCAGCCAATCTCAGCATCGATGTCTGCCGGCATGTCACCGCTGTTGTTCTTCTGCTGGAGTGCAGCCTCGCTGGTGGTCAGCCACTCTTGGAGGGCGGCGCTTTCCTTGTGGAACTTCTGCGACAGAGACAAGGCTTTTTCCAAGTCTTGCTTGCCCTCTGTTACCTACAAGAAAGAAAGAAAACACACATTCAACCTTTAATGCCTTATATTAAACCATTTTCCTTCTATGTCAGTATGAAGCTATTTTTTTATTAAATGTACATGATGTCTCTATGTTGTGGATTTTCACCTCGAGGGGTTTATATGGAACACAAGGGTTTCACTGTACCTGCGCCCCCAGGTCATTGTAAAGCAGTTTGAGAGCGGTCAGCTGCTCGTCCATGGCCTTGGGGTTCTCCGTCTGTTGTTTCTGCACAATCTGCCGACCCGTTTTTATCACCGTCTCCACCTCCAGTTTCACCTCACTCAGCAGCTTGTACAGTTTCTGCACAATCACGAGAAAAGGGAAATCAGTACGGGGAAACAACCTGCATAATGAACAGTGACCTTGACTTACAAGTTGAATATTTCAGAGTCCCGCTGTACAAAAAGTAGTACGAATTCCTGTCTCACCATGCAGCCGTTGAGATGGGACTGGATCTTCTCCGGCTCCAAATCCCTGACATCCAGAACGTGCAGCTCGGCCTTGGCTCCGTCGAGAACCTTCTTGCAGTCCAACATGCGCTGCTCAAAGTTAGCAGGCTTCTGGAACAGCTGGTACTTTGTGGATATCTCTCGAAGTTTTCTCTGCATTAGGAAATGAATGGAAGACATTTTTGGGATGAATTTTAAAGTGAGTAGTTACTGCCATTTTTTTTTTCCCATATACACAAATTGCTGAGCACATGAGAAACTACCACCGTAGATTTGAGCCTCACTTGAAGGAATAAAAAAATATATATATGGTGTGACAAAAGCCAGCAGCGTCAGGAGGGCTCATTGTTACCTGAAGTTGATCCAGCATGGTGCCACCTTTGGCAGCTTTGCCATCCGTGACCGGTGGCGGCAAGTTGGCCACGTTCCTCCTTCGCATCTCCTCCACCGTCACTTCATGGGTCGCAATCTCAGCACCAATGTCCTGGAAAAAAATGTATTCAAATTCAAACTTGTCCATCTTCAACTCTCATTTTATTCTACGTTGTAACAAATCAATTCGTTGCACTCAGCTTGAGCTCAGCTTTCGCATTCACGCCCAGTTTCTTCAAATATTGCATTTTCAATGTGGTGAGAAACGTCAGAACTTTGCACGGCGTACCTGTGCCTCGTGCGGAAGCTGGAAGGCGTCGATGCGGTCGGTCAGGTAGGAGGTGAGTGTGCGGTCCAGTTGAGAAAGAGACTCCTGGAGGGTTTGGAGTGCCTCATCATTCTCCTTCAGTGTGGCGAGCTGCTGCTCCAGGCCCGTCTGTCTGTTGACAGCCTGAAAACAATATTTAATTTCAATATGGTTCATTATGGTAGGAACAACATCCATGGATTAACTTTCTATTAAGCTTGCCCTAATGAGGTTCTATGTTAGCGTTGTGCTTTTATACAATACGGTGCATATGCTCTCCGTTAAACATATATAAAAATGTAGTGTTGTATGCCTATACTGTATAAAGCTAAAAAAAAATAAAACTCACCTGTTGGTTTAGTTGCTCATAGCGGGAATTGAAGGCCTGGAGTTTCTCACCGATGAGCTCATCCAGGATGCCGCCATCGATCAGCGTCTGACCAAGCTCTCGGATTTGCGTCCGGTTGTCCGCCGGATGACGGAGCACGCCCTCCAAGCTCTGGCAGGTGATTGGACGCGCAAGTCGAGAGAGTGAGAAAGCCAGTGAGAAAGCTAGCAATTAAATAAAGAAGTGAGAGACAATCGGGGGTTCATCCTTTATGTGAGATCTTTGAGTGGACTGTTTTGCGTGTGTGGGAGGATCATTGTCTTCAAGAGACTTCATTACGTTTTTGAACAATGCAGCAGTAGTAGAGGGTGAAGCACAGTGTGATGCTAAGTGACTTTGACAGTGATGCTGCGGGCAGGCTACAGATATAGCAACCAGCCAGACACAGGCTGGGAGCTAGGCTCTCTCTGCGAGAGTTGACACCAGGAAGACAAAAGTCTTGGGACACACAGACCGAGACATTTTGGACAATTCTCTGCTCTTCTAGTCATTAAGGCATGTTTGGATAGTGCACTGTGGAAGACTACAAAATGTGCAGCACAATATAGACAGTCAACATCATTGGCATACAAATTCTTTATCTGACTAATATATGCACAGGTGTTGTGAAATGTCTTTTATGTCTTCATGACATGGGTTATACCGGTGATATTTTGTGACCATGAGATCTTCATCTGAGTCATAAGACACAAATGAGGAAAACGGATGACAATGCGAGCGCGTCCACGAGATGTTTGTACCTCGAGTGCTTCATGAACCACCTCTGTGCTCTCTGGTAGACTTTCCGTGGCTTGGACCTTCTCCTCCAAGGTGTTGAGCCAGGTTTGCTCAATGTCCAAGAACTGCATCAGCTCCATCCAACACGACCACACCTCCTGCATTACACGTAACGTTATATGTACTATTTCAGTGATTCCCAACCAGAGTGCAGATTTACCTCCAGGGTGTGGCACTTGCTCTTGAGGCGGTCGCAGAGCTTCTGGTAATTCCCCAGAACGCCCTCCAGTTGTGCTGTCAGACCCTGCCCACCACTTCCTCCGGCTCCAACACCACCAGGGGGTGCCGTCTTGGATACCAACATGTTGATGCTGTCTTTCAGGATCTTCACTTTCACCTCCTTCTGTAGCACGTCCTCTTTAGCCCTCTGAATTGAGAGTCACAGCATGTTGGGGGTTTTTCCGCATTTTTTCACTAACACGGAAGCGTCCGTAACGTCTACCCCGTGATAAACAGGTTTTCCCTGCACGCGAAAGAAATGTCACCTTCATTTCATCCAGCGCCGTCTCGAGCTCCTCCGGACTCATATACTCAAAGTCCCTCATTAAGAACTCCTCATCCACTTGAGCGATCCACTCCTGCATCTCCGCCAAGTCTTTCTTCAGGTTCACCTGCTTCTCCTGACTTTCTAATAAACGATCCTGCTGGCTCAGCAACTGCAAAACAGATGTAAGTTGATATTACAAACAAATTCGGAAGGTCAGCAACTCGACCAATTTATGGCCCAACTGTAAGTAAAAAGTTTCTACCTGTTTCGAAAGTGATTCCAATCGACTTCTGAACTCTCCCACCATATGCTGCCCCCACTTGGCCAGCCCTGGCACCGCAGCCGCCTGCACGGCGCTGACGTTCTCGTCCATCTGCTTCAACGCACCCTGCACGGACTCCATCTCGTTCACATAATCCTGCAACCAAGTTTACTTTCTATTGACACTGTCAGATATGTCTTATTTAACCGTATGCATATTAGTGGCCTGACATTAGTAACATGCAGTGGATCTGTGTTCCTCATATTGTGTCAGCGCAACGAGTGTGTTCTTCTGACCTTGCAGTGACTCAATTCTTCCTGTAAGCTGTGTGTGTCAGTCGACCTTGTCGCATCTCGGGACAAAAGCTCCTGAACCGCCTCCAACCAGCGTTCAACCTCCGCCATCCGCACCTGAAGGCAACATTATGATAGGATTGTACAATATTACCACAACAGGAAGCCCCTCTTTTATGAAGCGACCGTGTTCTTTTTTTAATGGCCTTTTGCAGTCGACAGGCAAGTTTGAATTTAGAGTAAGATGCCTGCAGCAAAATAACACTGGAAGTGATGCAGCGTAATCCGAGTAATATTAGTTGTTCCTTCGAGAGGACAAAGAATATATGCCTGTGTGTAATTACAGTAAACCCAAACTGGGAATGGAAAATAAACACCTTGAAACAAGCACACCGTGACTCTTATATTTGTGTATTTAGTAAGACCAAACCTGTTGCTTATGATAGGGATACAACTATTTAAAAAACAGTGTTTTTTTTTACATGGCTTGTAGGTCCATCGCAGGTGGGTCTGGAAAACAATGCAATAAACGAGGGCTCACTGTAATAAAAAATAAAAATAAAAAGATGTGCTCTTCTACCTGATTATCCTTCATGCTTCCCAGGATGCACTTGAGTGTTGCCAACTCCTCCCGGGCCTTGGTGGATAGCTGAGTCCATCTTTGCTGTTCAGCAGGATGGGAGGCTTTCTGTGTTTGTTCAATATCCAGACACAAACCCTAGAGGGGAAAAAAAGTTTCAATAATTAACTTAACAGCACATTGTTTTGCTGCAGTTTGCCTGCTTTCCATAAGTTTAATATGGTTCTTTAATTTCACGTATACCAGAGCCCCAACTATTTGCATACAAGCCATTAAAAAGTCAATTTGTCATTACTTTCAATAATTTTATCTGGAATTTTAAACTTCTGAAGCTTATCACTTTGCCTTAAGACACTCTGTGTTCTGTCATGTGACTTGATATTGTTGTGTTTCTTTGACACTGACACGCGTGTTGCATGTCAGTACACGGTGCCCAGAATGGGACACCAACCCCCACCTCGCTGCCACCGCCGCCATAACAAGAGCTCAGACTGAGCCGCATTCCAATGCAGGATAACAAGGGAAGGGGGGTTAAAAAAAAAATTTATGTAAAATTTAAAAAAGAGAGATTATCCTATCCACAAAGAAGAAGTGTACAGACTGAAATTTGAGTGCAAATGTGAAAACAAATAACTGCCAATTATATAGTTTCTAACTTGGAGGGGGGAAAAAAAAAAAAAAAAACTTCCCTGCCTCGTTCCCCTTCCTCCATGTTACCGCTAATCCTGTTCGAATTTGGGCCAATTTGAAACTATAACCCTCCAAATTCAGCATATGGTGAGACTGAAAAAAGCTTGCAGTGCATAGCAGCTGGCATACATTTTGTGTAACACTGTCACCTTGGTCATAATGTGAACATTCATTCAAACAAGCCAGATGTTCTGCTAATCTCTAACCTATGTAGCCTTTGCATAAACGTCGTTGTAATAAATCACAATAAGAACGGCAGCATTTTTGGGGGGGATAAAGAGCACATGTTAAAATTGCTCAATTTCAACTTTACCCACCTGTGCTCGCTGCACCGCCGCCTCAGCGGTTGCAACGTCGCTGACTCCTCGTCTCAGTGCGGCCAGCCTGGTCTCCAGCCCCTCCACCAGAAGAGATCGAGCCTTGATGGCTTCCAGAACTAGAAATTAGATGAAGGCGTGGAGATGCACATTTCTGCTTTTCCACCACACGGGGGCAGCGAGACGTTTTGAGTAGCGTGCACGGGTGAGGTTTCCCATCCTATTTTATGTTTGACAGCTTGTATATTTAACACAGGCCATCATTACGCTGCTAAGGAGACAACATAAAACACAACCCTCCCTACTATTTGAAATGATGACATTCCTTTTCCCTTCTTGTTTGTCTTCACAACTTGTCTTCCTCCTTACCGAGTCATTAGCTGATGATTTCATACTTGAATTATGTGACAGTGTTTACATGCAGCGCAGCCATGAAGCAGTCGCGCCGGAATTGTGCCAAGCAAGGACGTGAACAAAGGCGCTCAAATTCTTATGTATTGGGGATTCAATCTATTTTGGAAAGGGGTTGTAACATTGTTCAAAACAAAGTGAAGCAATGTGAATATTCTCCAGATGCACCCTACACAGAGCGAGGACGGAGCCAACGAGGGACAAAAAAAATCCAGAGCAAAAAGAGAACAGATTTTCCGTGGCTCTTATCCAATTCTCTTTACTTGAGCGCAGAAGAAGAATGCAAGCACACACCTGGGCCTGAGGTCTCCGGGTCTCACCTTACAAAATCAATGTAGTGGAGCCTATCATTTACGGGACGTCACACTGAAACACATGCTGCGCTTTTGAAAGTTTTCTTTCTTTCGTTTGGGGATTCTGCCAAATGTCAGCAGTCTGGCAATCAATTACAGGATTCGGTGCTATACTGTACGTCAAAACAAGAACCATATTGTTTGGGAATGAAATCCCTGCTGTTTGAAAAGACTTCATCGATGAAGAAATCAATCGGGGATTAGCATAGATCCCTTAGTTCATTCGTGAATTTTAATTCATTTTTACTGGTTTCATTTTGCAAAGTTCCTGGTAGCACTGATTTGGATCAGACTAATTTATCTTATGAATGAGCACACAGTCAAGATGCAGACTGCTACGTGAGCTTCTCTCGTGAGCTTGTGTTATATTTTCACCTTTTATATAACATTAGTGGCTGATTTCATGTTGTAACGCGTGGCAGTTCGAATGTGACATGCGTGGGGGGGGGGGGGGGGGGGGGGTACCTTGGCTGGCCTCCTGCTGTTTGCCCTCGAGTCGCTTTAAAGCGGAGGCGTGATGTGCCGACACCCCCATGGCGTTTTCTTTTAAAGAAGGCAGCGACTCCACATCTGCACGAATCTGTTCCAACTGTGTACCCAATGCACTGAGAGGGACCAGTCGGGACTAAAGGGACACACACATGCACACAAAAGGGTCATGAAACTTGGATTCAGGGTTGTTATTATTACTATTATTATTACAAATGGCAAGTGGACCCTAAAAACATATCCCGCATGAAAAACAGAGGTGTCCTGTACCTGACATTCTTCACCCAGGCTCCTGAGTTGGTTGCTGTCACACTTTTCAACGGCGCAAGTGGAGTCCAGCCATCCATCCAGTTCATCCAAGGCCCGATCCAGTCCTGCGAGCTCAGCCGACAGCGCCTTCAATCGAGTCTGGGCGTCCACTCTGTCGCGGGTCGCCTGCAGCTCCTTCGCGCATGCATCCAATTCGGTCTGGATCAGATCTACGTCCGCCCGCACGGAGTCCGTTTGCACGCCCTCTGAAGGCGCACAGGAAAAACAGTAAAATAAGTCAATTGACACAATTTTAAGCGTCTTTGTGCTCCTGAAAAAAAAGCACTATAACACCACAACTGTGAGGCAATATAGAATAGATAAAATTTGAAAACAACAAAAGTCTGCTCAAAATGGAGTATGCATTAAACCTAAAAAAAAAAATCTACCTGCAGTATATAAAAACAGAACTGAAAATGTGAACATCAAATTAAAGCAAATACATTTATTTTGGATGTTCTTTTATGTTTACACGTTCTGATGTTCTTTTGAAAATGGCAATCAAATCGTCATAAACTGGAGATCAAACTCCACCGGAATGGCATGAAAGAAGTGTGACAGAAGATGAGACAGTCTGGGGAGGGCAAATCAATTTAATTGATTTTTTTCAAGAGATTTTGCTCTGGACCCTCTGCACTCCTTTGAAGCTGTCAGGCAAAGATGTTGAAGGGTACAAATTCCGTATTGATCTGTTGAAAGTGACAGCCTCATCACAATACCTCTCTCCAATTGCTCCATCAAGCCTTGACCTTCCTGGATCACTTGACCGATGACAGCCTCCTTTGCTTGGAGTTCCACCTCGTGAGCCTAAAAAAAGCCCAAAGCACATGTTTAACTGCCACGTTCCAATATGTCATAATCTAATCTTGCAGTCTGCCTCCTCCAACCTTGAGCTTTTCCTGCACATCCTGCGGATCGGTTGCCGTGTCCGGTTGCGCGGAGGCTATCGTTTGCGCGGCCGCCTTCCAATTTTTGATCCAGCTCAGATGGTCGGAAAGTTTATTTTCATACCTGCCATATTTGGGCAACAGGTCTCAGAATCACAAAACACACTTTAAATCACCTACCACAACCTGTACTCAGTTTATACCATACATCTACATCACATATGCATTGTTGCAGCTGGTCCGGCATGACTTTCTGACAAATCAATCAAATCAACCAAAGTTAAAACCAATTCTCGAGCACTTACGCCCTCCTGACTTCAATGTCCGTCTCCACCAGTCGTTTCTTGGGAGGAGCGGGAGGGGCGAGTTCCTGGTCGGTGGCCGAATTACCGGCGGCGATTGTCGTCATGACGACCGTTTCATCTACCTGAGTCATCCCGGCATCAGTCACAGCTTCCATCACCTTAGTAGAGAGTGAGTCCATTTGTGAGTAAGAGCTAATTTTGCTTTTGCATTGGTCAATATGTAACCAATAGATTATTTTTTTTGGTAGGGGTTGTGGCGGCTCGCAAGTCACACCAAAAAGATAATCAAAACACTTGTGAAGATGGTTCAATCCTCTCAAGGAACCACCATACTTAATGCAAATAAATGTTCAGTCCACCTGGAAGGAGCAGTCCTCCAGCCTTTGCACCAGCTTGTCCCATCGATGGGCCAAATCTTCAGCGTCCGCCTCAATGGTAGCGGCGGCCTCGCCGCTCCGTATTAACGACATCACATCCCGGCCCGCGTCGGAAAGTTGGTCGAGGGTCCTCTTCTTCTTTTCCATATCCTCTTTGAGAATCTAAACGTTTTCAGAACACGGCAATCACAAGGGACAGCCGGGTGAACCCGCAGGTGGCCTCCGGCAAAGAGCTCCCTCTCTACTTACAGCTAATTGCCGCGCTTTTGCGTTGATTTCGCTCGGATTCTTAAAACTGCTTCTCTGCACTTCACTCAAGGCCTCTTCTCTTTCTTCCAACCATGCTCTGAATAAACTCTGCAGAAGTGAAAGCAGATATGGTCCTTGAGTCGACAACTGTGTTTAAAATGCACATTACCGCAGTGTTTGCCCATCGTGTTTTTTTTTTTTCATGGAAATATGTGCCTTGGCGCAGAAATGTTTGGAAACAATGTGAAATAGAAATTGTGTTCTACCTGATCCGACACCAGCTGCTGCCACACCAGGAAGACTTCCTGTAACTTGTGCCACCTCTCCTCTGTCCAGCGACAAACGGCTGCCCAGCGTTCGCCCAAAGACTGAAAAAAAGCATTCGTGAAGTGAGGCTGCATTCAAATCTGGCTGACACTTTTTCGACACCTGACAGCAGAAGTCTCAGGTTGACTTACTTGGAGCTGCTCTTCCAGGGCGGCAGTGGCGCTCTCGCCACTGTTCTCATCCACAACCACCACCATGTGCGTTAAGGAGTTGACCTTCACCTGCTCAGCCTCCAGGTCATTCTGAAGCTCCTGAGAGGAGAAAAAAAAATTGTCCTCACTAGTAAGACAGTTGATCAAAGTAGAGCTAAAGTGTGCAGGTTTTCAGCAATGATCTTCATTCATGTCTGACAATCAAATCCACGTGTGTAAAAAAAAGTGTCTTTTACTTTATGCTGCTCGATTCGTTGCTTATAGTCGTCAATGTCTTTTGCCGGCCTCTCGGTCTCGATCTTTCTGATGCGGTCTTCTGTGCGCGTCAGCCAATCAGAAAGCTGCTGGAGTTGCTGCTGCTGGAGCTCCATCAGGACTTCGTGGAGCCTAAAAAACATTTTTTAAAAAAAGGCAAGAAAAAGGTGAGTGTGTGTCTTTGAAACATTTGACACGTTCATAACAGACTGACTGCTGCAAGCCTTGGGGAAGGGGAGGGGAACGGGGGGCTCACTGCTTATCAGTTGTCACCGTCACATTGCTTGCAGCCTTGCACATTCCTCACAGATGAAAGCCATAAACATCTGAGGTCAGAGCTCAGACCCATGACCTCTATCCCGCGGCGCATGTACGCTAATCGTTAAAAACGGCTTCAAATGGTGACGTTTTACCTGGCTTGGCGGTCCATGCTGGCTACGCGTAGGCTCTCCCAGCGGGAATTCAGCAGGCTCATCTGCTCCCGTATTTCATCTTCCACCTCTTCTGACAAGCTGCCCTGGGCGATGAGTTGATTGCCGGCTTGCAGGACGTTGCCCACGCTGCTCTGGTGAGCCGTCAGCTCCATCATGAAGTCCTTACGAAGTTGACAAGAGTCAAACGGTCACAATTTGCCAGGGAAATGAACTCGTTGCTGACAGGCCCGAGAGCAGTGTTAGACTTGACGAGTTTAATGACAAGTTTGAATAGTCAAATAGTCATGAAAATGTCCTTTTCGAAGTTTTGGTGTGTGGTTCAGAACAAGATGCAATTTAGTTTGCGGTACTAAAATTACAGTCAAGTAGCGCAGCATTATTCGGTACCATTTTGTTGAGGAATTTTTTTTTTAATACAGTACCGCTTATTTTGTTCAACATCAAGGGCCAGCTGGAGCATATGCCCAAATAAACAGATGACAATCCCCCCTCCCATTGTCATACACACACTTACAACCAACAACGAGGCGCTCTAAAAACCCAAACAGCACAAACACTTCTGCATGCTTTGCTGTCATGGTGGAAGTTATTTTACCTCCTTCTTCTGCCTTCTCGCCATGAGATGTGCACACTAAGGGTGAGCTAACTAAGCTGGTTAAGTTAGTTAGCTCGCTAACTGCACGTCACAACTGCGCCGGATACACACTGATCCGTGAAATATCGTGGGGGGGGAGGGGCAGGTTAATTTAAGCCACACCCAGAAATATCAGGAGAACTGTAATGGTGAAAAACAGTTTTAACGTTATTTACAAGTTGAATTCAACAGGATCAAGATAACTAGCCTTTGAGCTTTCTACTTATCCCAGACGTCTGCGAAAAGAGAGACCCCACCTAAGTGATGCCCCTTTCGCGTCCCCTCTCACCTCGTGCGTGTGAAATTGCTCTTTGACACCCTCCACGTCATCCAACACCTCGTCCTGGATCTGCAGGGTATCCTCGGCTGACAGCAGCCAGGTCAAGACCTCCTCCAGGGTGGTCTGGTAGGTGTCTAAGTCGGCTTCCAGCATGCCGCCCTCCATCTCCCCTTCGAGCTCCGACAGGGTGTCAGGGGTCTCTGGCCGGGGGTTGCTGCCAGAGTCCCTCAGCTGCATATTGTGAGAAATATGAGGACCCATTCATAAGAATCACCTTTGAACTGATTGAGATTTTTTTCATATACAAGCCACTATTTTGTTTTGTTTTTTGTTCAATTACAATTAAGTGGCCAGTGGGACTGAGAGGATGATTTTATGTATATATTTTTTACAAAAAGCTCACTTTTTAGTCGACTTGTGTTTCTCGTATGGCAATGGTGTCTAATCAGCTACTACTGCATTTTAAAATAGAAGCATCGGTTGAAAGGAGGGAGAGGCTGGAAGTGACTGCTCTGAGGCATGCGACGCGACCTGCCCTACAGTTAGGAATAAGAAGTATGCAGGCCTATTATGGGACGCTGGGAGGTGGCTGCCGACTTGCAGGGCAGGTCAAGCCGCAATCGGTCTGGCTCAGTCGCAACGAGACGACACTCTAGATGCAAAAAGTGTCGGTCACTCAACAATGAAATCCATGGTAGACATTTTTCTGGTTGTCAAAGTGAAGAATGAATCACTTGTTCACATGCAATGACTACGCTTCCAAAATGTCACAAATCCGGAAAAATCTTTTGCATGAAGTCACAAGGCAATGCCCTGCATCAAAAAAATGGGGGGGAGGGCACCATTCCAAACAAAGAACCTCTATTCTGCATCCCCCGTATGGCTACAAAAGCAGCGGCATTAAACATCACTTCCTGTGGCGGGAGGAAGCGTGCCAGGAAAGTAACCCCCCCCCTCCCCTCCCACCACACACACACACCAGGCCAATCAGATGCGCTAAAGTTTTCCATCGCTCCTTCCAAGGTGTGAAATGTGAGGCCAGAAGCAATGAATAAAACTTAAGAGGTGCTTTTGGGAGTTTTCTGACAACACCACAGATGTGACAATGTGAGCACAGTACGTTGAGCCCCCATTTATGGTGGGGGGATACGTTCCAGACCCACTCAAAACTTTTTCTTACCATTTTACCTCTGCTACACACTTTTAACACATTTCAACCTTAAATTATGCTGCATCTCTTCGAGGGGGCCTCAGTGTTGCCTGGCAGCTTGCAGCATATTAGGACTTGTAAACACTACTCTACAACTCGTAAAAAAAAAAATTTAAAAAAACATAGCTGAAAAATATGCGATACAGTCTGGGCATGCTACACCCGGGGAACACTAAAGTGTGTAAAAGTCTTAAAACAACACGCTTTGTTGTCTGGCGTTACCTGTGCACTGAGGCCCGGACACGAATCTTCGGCCTCCACTTTGAATCTGCGCGGCAGCGTCTCCACTTCTCGGATGGACTCCATGTTGACGTCTTTGGGTAGCGCCGCGAACAGCGACGTCACGTACAGGAGGATGGATTTCTTATCTGGTAACTGCACAGCCACGTCTGGAAGAGAACAGGTGACGTGATGTGAAAATGGAAGAAAAACCACAGGTGGGGTATTTTGTAAGAAACGCTTGAAGAGTGGAATGGGCTCACCTTCAGGATCCAGTAGCCTCTCGATAGCCAGCTGGTCTTTGGCTACAGTGAAGGCATGCTCCAGACGCTCAACAGGCCTCATTTGGACAACACCATCCCAACTGAATGCATTTGGCCTCCATATGAAATGGCAAATCAATACAAATTTAGGATCCAAGTAGTTCCCCACATACACACAATATATCAATATGGACCGGATTTACAGTATGGAGTGAATGCTATCCTAAGAGAAAAGACGATGTTGGGGGAGGTGAGTGGAGTGTGGAATGTACGGGATCAGTGATCCACATCAACCCTGGCCCGAGTCTAAACCAACACTAGGCTTTCTCACAACTCAAATGTCCCCAGAGTGTGTGTGCAACAGTTAAGGACAAGGGTTACAGAACGAGGAGGGGTGGGCTAACGAATACCCCTGAGGCATTTTTGAAACAAATAAATAAAATAAATAAAAACAAAAAAAATAAGCATGCTCTAAATTTTCAAACTATCTGAATTAAAAAAAATAAATAAAGGGTCAAAACAAAATAAAAAAAAAATTATTTAAAAAAAAAATAAAAAATCCCAAACGCTGTTCCCAAATACTGTTCTATATCGCCAGCACTAAGCGGGAACCAGGTGGATGAAGTTGTCATGACGGCAATTGAGGGGCGTGCTCCTCACCTGAAGTGGTGCAGGATGGCGTTAAGAGCCAGACCGTCGGCCCAGCTGGTGGTGAAGTTCAGCACGTTGACCTCCGGGTAAGCGCGGGTGGACTGGCGTACCCAGCTCAGCAAGATCTTCTCGCTGTTCGTCTGCTGCAGGCTGGACATGACATCTTTCATGATGTCTTTCACCTGCGCACATGATCAAGATGAATCACATAAAATTTACATGTCAGATGGCATCCACTATTGAAATCCGTCAACTATCATATAAAATGACCCCCGCATTAATCTCCGGGGTGTGTTCCAGACCCGACAGTGTAGGTCCACATTCAGGTTTTGAACGCCTGTGCTCACCTGCCAGTGAAGAATAATGCTCCAGATGAGTCCCAAAGTGAGCTTGTGGTTCCCATCAACAATGTCGGTTCCGCCAATATTTACCAGATCCACCTGACGATCCAGACAAACGGCAATTATTATTTGGGGACAGATATGATTCGTGATAGGGTTACGGGTTATAAATATAATTCGGGGTATGACTCGAAACAAAGCCGAAAACAATAGAACATGATCTGACAAGTCTGCTAGCTTAATGCTAACACACAATTCAAAACAGTACAAACAGGCTAACAAAACTAGCACTGATGTCACGGTAGGGTTACACATTTTTCAACACAAATAATGCAAGTTAAAAACAAGGAATCTAACTGCATCTTACTGAGCAGTTGTGACCATCTTGTTTTTGTGTATACATATATGCCTTTCGGGCGACTGATTAGCACGTGCGCCTCGCAGTGCCGAGGTGCACGGTTCGATTCCGGCTCCAGCTTTCCTGTGGGGAGTTTACATGTTCTCCCCGTGCCTGCGTGGGTTTTCTCCGGGTACTCTGGTTCTCTCCCACATTCCAAAAACATGCATGGCTGGCTGATTGAACACTCTTGAATTGTGCCTCGGTGTGAGTGTGTGCGCGAATGGTTGTTCGCCTATGTGTGCACTGCGACTGGCTGGCAACCAATTCAGGGTGTACCCCGCCTACTGCCTGAAGACAACTGGGATAGGCTCCAGCACGCCTATGACCTTCGTGAGGATAAGCGGATGAGAAAATGGATGGATGGATGGATGGATATATGCCTTTATTACACTGCTCCCTTGTGGCCAAGGGACACAAACCACAAGGACCGATGCTATGAATGCACGAAATCAGTGTGCGCAAACTATTTAATTCTTTACATTTCATTTAATTATTTCATTACTCTATGTTCTTAGAAAAACAATACTGGGTGATACTTTTTTTTATTGGGAAACATGCTCCAAAAACACAAGAATATGGAACGGATTAATGGTGTTTAAATTTATTTCAATGGGTAAAGATGATTTGCGATAAAGAAGTGTGAGCGCAAAAAGAATTAAATCAAGTCAAGGCACTGCCGCAGAAGCCAGAGGGAGGCTACGTTGGACTTATTTGGACAGGATCAAGACGAAGCAAGGGGCGCGTGAGGTCATGTGTTTAGCTTAGTGACACCTCGCTCTGCCGCCGAGTCCACCTTTCATATCCCATTTCTGCTTCCAATTAGCTTCATTCTTCCGCTTCGCTTGCATCTCTCGCTCCATGTCCTTATATGTCTCACAGAAAAACGGCAACTGGGAACTCTCAAGGCCACATAGACAGGGAAGGAGGACATTTCATTTCAATTTGGGTCTTTTCCCGCTTGGAAAGAGCCCAGTGTCGCCTGTCTAAAATCACGTTGAGCAAAACAGCTGCGATCCGTGCGAACCCTTTCGACTTTCACCCGCCCCCCCAAAAAAGGCAGCACACTCACATTGTTCTGATGCAGAACTTGAAGCACTTTGTTGACGTTGTTGAGCGCGTGTACTCTGGTGGAGCCTCGCTCTTTGGTCTGAAGAATAAGAATCACAGCACAATTAAGGATGATTGATTCGAGCACAATGCCCAGGAAGTCTTGGAAGAATCCCACATACATTCAGAGGAAATGATGGCAAATGGGACGGTCGGTAATAGACATTGTCAATTGCAAGCACTCACAGCCAACATTACAATGTGAGCTACTACTTGCTCGGAGAATCAATGCCTTCGCTTGAGAACTTCGGGGAAAGAATGCCGGGGCCTGAATTGCCAGCAGCTGCAAATCTTTTATGAGATGCTACGCTGACTGACAGAATTGTCGATTTATTGTTATTCGGGTATGAAGGGATTCAACGTATTACTCGCAGAGAGAGACGGGCTTTTTCTGCAGCTGCAGGTACCCAAATGGGAGCTAGAATGGAAGGATCAAGAGCGGGAACTAAAAAAAACAATGCCGACATCGGTTGGTAAAGACTCGCTAAACAAATGGGCTAGGAGTTTTTTTTTTTTTTTTTAAACACTCGGGTAACTGACCAGGACGTGTCCAGTGAGGCCCTCCAACAGGTCAAGCAGCTTCCTCCCATCCCTCAGGTCGGAGAACATGTCCTTGATGGCTGTTTTACCCTCCTGGTCGGATGACACACAACAAAACATCTACTTGATTACTCTCAGGGCCCAGAATATGCTCCAAAAAATTATTGCTGGCTAAGGCCCACGACCCTCATGTGGATAAGTGGTACACAACATGAATGGATGGATGCTATGAAGGGACTGCTGAACATGAAAAAGAAAATCACATCGTAGATAAAAAAAAAATAACCTGAATTACAGGAACTAACTTGTGTTGAGTAAACAAATAAACAAAAAAAAAGTCTTAAAGTACAATTTTTACCTTTGAGAACTGTGCATTTATCCACTTGGTGAATGTTTTCTTCTGCACCAAGTCATGTTCATCTGTGGGCAAGAAAAAAAAAGAGGCTTTTATTTAACATTGGAGTTAATTATGGTATATTTTAGTGGTCCTTGATCTTAAAAAATATATATTTAAGAAGGAAAAAAAAAAAAAAAAAGGAAGATGACCACAACTGTCTCTTGCTAATTCATGACACGCCATAAAAGCTCCAGCCTGGAATAAAAGCGCACATGAAGATGAAATCCAAACTGCCATTAGTGGTGAATAACCACTCATTCTCCATCAGGAAATCATTGGCGCTTTTACTTCTGTTGAAGTGAATCCTTCCTATGCACAATTCATGTGGTGCAAAAAAAAAACGTTAATTATGTTTTATATGTGATGGAGAGAAAAAAAATTGGGAGAGCGGGGAAAGAGAGGGGGTTGGTGGAAAAAAGAAAAGTGTATGAGTGCGTCTATGTGGTTAAGTGGCACCGTCGTGACACGGGCCGCTGCGTAAAAACACCATGAACCGAACAAAAGGTCAGAGGTTATGATCATCGAGCCCCCGCGGTTGTCTGCTTCTTTGTGTCCGTGTGGCCACTTGCTGGCTGGCTGGAAAAATAACATACCACGTGGAGGCCAAGGATGGCTATTCGGGCACGGTTATCTTTGCTTCACCTCATCGCCGTAACTTTTCTCCCGGAAAACTCCATCTTGCCGCCCTCGTGACACAATAACGCCAATTCATACGCGCCTGCTCCTGACCGGTTTTGGAGTATCAAACGGCTGGAAAGCTCAAGGTAGTATTGTGTCGTGTGGAGACATAAAAAGTCTTCCCCATGGGGATGGTATGTAAACAACATTGAAGAGACATTACCCAGGTCCTCTTTAGTCACTTTACTTATGGCTGCTTACATTTTGTATGTACAGTCAAACGAGTGCTTAAGCCAAGCCTGTAAATAACATACTGCACCACTTAGCTTTGACACTTATATGACTAAGAAAACATTCAGAAGCACGGCTAAAATAACCGGGCGCGCTTCTCTTCAGTGGGCAAATGGTTGGCGATTCCAAAACCAAACGTTTTGGAAAACTATGCTTCAAAAAGGTTGAACCACCGAGGGCCAGCCAGTTAATTTTTGATTGACACAGTCACCCCGATGTGCTGCCAATGTGTACAGCAAAAGTCTCTGGTCCCCTCCAATGGCCAAACAGGAAGTCGAGATTGCATCGAGGCCACGTAATCCCTCTGGTGTATTCCCACGGCTCACTGGGCACACACGCGGCCTCGGTTTACTGGATGTACACACGGAACAATGCGTTTCCGCTGACGAGGCAACTTTTTTGTTGCGCACGTGACACCGTTAGAATGTTTTCATCTCAATACTACCGTCAGAATTCGCGGCGGCTTTGCAAATGCTGGCAGCTACTCGGGGGGGAAAAAAAAGACAGGAAGTTGGGTCAGTTGGTGGAAATCAAGATTATCGATTAATAAAAAAGTAACAGGAATGACAAAAAGGGTATGTTTCTGTCTTTGTGTACACAGCTCACAAAAGGTTAGGGATAGTGGACTTGCATACAAACATTAGCTGTAATTAGACTTTGCTAGCGAGGGAAAAATTAACAAAACGTCGCCGCTGTAAGGAATGCAATTCGTACACAAAAGGATCTCCTGTAATAAAAACTATTAGATTGGTCCCACTGCTGCTCTGCGGTTCTCTTTTTTTTCAAAGATAGGTTACATAATCCACCCTGAGAGAATTGCGAGTGTGAGGGGCTCACCCGTGAGCAAACTGGACCACAAAAATAAAAAATAAAACGTCACACAGGAACCCTAAAACAGTTGGCTGGAAACACACACACACACACACACACACGCACACACACACACACACACACACACACACACACACATTTCACAGGTGGACAAATCTCATGACCTCTGGGCAGGAAGAGCCAAGGTGGAAATCAAACACACGACACTGGTTTCCACGGCAACCCCACATTGTAAACACGGATGAACAAACAAGGGCAATTTACAAGCCAGGCCACGCTTCCTAAGTTCACATGGTTCCAACCCAGTGATTGTCCTAATCGAGGCTTTAACAAAATCCTGCCTCCCAGTGACCACAGTTAACCCATTAACCACGCGGTCACATGATATCCAAGACATCCCATCCACTGAGGTGGGGGGGGGGGGGGTCATGCAGTTCTCATTTTTCAAGGGAAGATTTTCTCCTTGCCCAGGATGAACTTCACCTTGACAGTCAACAGTCCACACAATGGCGGGCTTTCTAGTCTTCTGTTCATTGTGCGTCACTAAACTAACCCCTCCCGGAAACAAAAGCGCTTTCACCAAACAACCCGCATGAACTCTCCTTTTTGCCTGTGTAGGATGCGAAGAATGCACAGAATTCACAGAATTCCCAAATGCATTCCTCCCTCCTCCCCTCCAGTGGTCACTTGTCTCAGCTTGTCCCAGCCGGCCCGTCCGTGCCTTGTTGACATACTTTGGCTAGCCAAAGATCTGGGAACTTGTAAGGCCAGAACCTTTCATCATCATCAAAACCGTCATCTCCAGAGAACCGCTGAAAAACACCAAGTAGGTGACGCATGCAATAAACTGATGGCGTTACATTCCTACGGCAGCATCATAAATTCATACTTTAGTCGGAAGGCACCATAGTCTACGCAAAACATTTGAAAGAAAAAAAAATGTGGACTGAGTACCAAGCCTTGTGAAATGCCACCAGTTTTCTACAGTGAGCCATTGTGACATTTACGTAGGGCAGGGGTGCCCCACCTTTTTTTTGTTTTGTTTTTTTTTAACCGAAGATCTACTTTTCAAGCCAAACAACTTTCGCGATCTACCGTTACCGCACGTGCACGCATACTCAAATGCGTGCGTTGGCGCGCATGTGCATGGGTGCGCTCAGTTTACGAGTGCGATCCATTTTTTTACGGCGGCGACGTAACCCAAATTTGCTGCCGGAATGTGTTTGTTAATCACAAACCTACCCTGAGTTACTAGTAAAGTCATAATAAGTAAATATTATTACGCCTTCGACTTTACAGAGTTATCACTGTGCACAGACAACCTTGTGAGGAGTTCTGAGGAACTGCAGAGCCCTGACCTCAACCTCATCAAGCACCACGTTAGAACTCTTACATATATGTCGAAAATCTTCCCAGAAGGCTGGAAACTTTTTCAGCTCCAACTAACAAAGCGACAATGGAATCACTGGAGCAATTACCCAAACAGCAAAAGCTAACAGCAATAAAATAAAATAAAACCTTGCTTAGAGTTCCTCCCGTGGAGTCTGAACCCACGTTCGGCCATCTTTTAAACACAGTTCACTCAAATCAGTCGCCACAGACTCAAAGAAATTTCAACATTCCAACCCGCGTGCTCTCCCTTCTACTGTTTCTTAGCCAGACAGCAAAGGAAGGACCAGAAGAATGCAGCAGAGGCACAACAGAAGAGAACAGGACAGAGCAGGCCGAGGGTGGGGGAATCATGATGCATGGTGGAACAGCGGGATGAAGGGGGGGGGCATGAACACAGATAAAGTCAGTGTTCAGAGCCACCCCAGCATGTAAGAGCGATGGGATGACAGATTACGCATTCAGAAACAACACGCTAACCTTGCATAGTAGTACCATGACTTATGAGTGCCCCCCCACCGGTTTTTCAAGTTAGAAGCTGTCAACTGGTCAATTTTATATCATACTTGTGCTCACTTGATAAGTAGGCGCGCTAAAAGAAAGGTTTGAGGGATGTCTGAGTTCGCAAATGAGAGGGGTCGGCTCACCTAGCTTACTACCTGGCTACATTGTTAGCCACTCTGTGTTGAGTGACTCGGCGTCAGTTGTGGCGAACGGCGGGTCATGAGGGAATATTTGCTCGTGTTTATTTGTTCCCTTTGTTCAATAAAGAGCTTGAAAGTGGACTGGGGGCTGTGTCCATGGGGGGAGGGCCGGTATGCTAAATTTGATAAGCTAACTATGATTACTTTACTGTAGACGTGCAGTTGTGTAACATAAGGCAGTTTGACATGATACAACAAATCATGGTTATTTTTCTATTCATGTTTGTGGCGTAAAATAGAAGTATTTTATGTTCTTTATCATAAATTTAACCGCAGTATACAGTGTGTTAATGTCATGGCAATGCATGATCTTTTTTTTGTTGGGCCCGGGGAGCATCCAACTTTCTAACTCAGGTCTTGAGTTAAAACATTTCGGATAACTTGACTAATTAAGTTAGCTGAGTCAACCAAACTTGTTTTTGCTTCAAGCACTCGTCAGGACATAAGATTAAAGTGGATAAATTGCTCAGTTTTAGCCTTGCACTTACCGACAGGGAATATTTCAGCCTTATGTTTCCTCCTGAAAAAGTTGCGTTTTCTCCATGACGTCCACTTACTGAAATTCATCTCACAAAAAGTAACGAAACAAACAAACGCAGATGATGAAAACAGTAGGGTAGCAGGCGACGGTAGGACAGTGCAAACCAAAAGAGGAAGTAGGAGGTGTGAGAGTTTGTTTTTTTTTCTATAGGTGTTTTGAGTCGGGGTGCTATTCTGCTTCGGCTGCTGTGCTATCACACACATGCGCGGGGTCCACATACCCACAAACATTCGATGGGTGGGTGAGAAAATTAAGTCGTATAAGGATCGGCAAAGAAAACATGACCCAAAGGGACTTGGTCCCAACATCCGGGACACTGCACCAACACTCTATATTAAAAGGAACAACTCAGAGGGGAAACTGAACAAACGTTTCGCGCAGTGAGAGTGAAATGGAAGGTAAGGGAAGTTCAGTTTTCCTGTGTTTTGTATTCTCTCTCTCTTTCCTCGACATGGAGGAAGTAGACGAGAAAAATCATCCACCTTAATTGAGCCGATGTCCTACAGAAAGCAACAAGTATGCGCTTGCAGTCCCTACTGAGGAGGAGTGAAAGTGAGCAAGGACACTGGACCAAGAAGCCCAGAGACAAAAAAGGGAATTTCCACTGGGCTGAATTAGTCATGCTGCTGCAGAGAGGCTTCCCATACCTCCATCATTCCGTCCTGGAATCAACCTCTTAAACAGAGCGGGTTTACACTCAAATTGACAAAAAGGCTGAACTTAACAGCCGTCACCTCTCTATCAAATACGATTACTTCATCAAGTATATTTTGTATGCCTTTACAAACACAAAATACGGTGGCTGGAATATCCCTACCAGGACATTACGGGGCATAAAAACATGAAACTGATTTCATGGCATGACAACGAGGCACTCTAAAGTGACCATGCCACAGTGAAGCCCCTGTCCACATGCTGGACACATTTTAAACAATGACCTTTAAAACCAAGGTATGTACCAAACTCTGACATACACCCCTCGCAATTATCAAGACAACTCAAGACCCTAACAAAAAAAAAAAGACTGCCATGAACCAACTGTTCTTTCGTGTGCTTGCACACACATCAACCCTTGTACAACTTTGACAATCAGACGGAAAATGTCACTGCAGATGGTTTCGATACTTCCAAACTGTCACTGCAAGAGAGCACACAACACACACACACACACACACACACACACACACACACACACACACACACACACACACACACACACACACACTACAAAGCAACTAAAACCCATACAACGGCTTAACGTGCATGTGCACATCATGCTTTATCAATCCGACCGTACGCAGCGATGAAAAAAAATATACGATTGAGGATTACTTTTGCTGGTTTGCCGTGACAATAGTAGCGATCGACGACGGCATTGTCGTTGGCTACCAGCAGGTGAGACGATATGGATTTGTGCCAAAATGGTCTTTGTGAGATCGGTTCACAATTGTTTTTTTTTTGTTGTTTTTTTCCCCCGTATAAAAGTTGCAATACGCCGTACATGATTTGAAATGATTTAAAAAAAAAAAAAACGTATAAAATATGGGGAAAACATACAAGTTGACAGGTATGGGTGTCTTGATGCGTCCTAGCACGCGTAGTGTGACATGATTGGTCATAAAATGACCAAGGTATCTATTCGCAGGGAACGTAAACAGGACCTTTCCATCACCAGCCCAGAAATAAGCAATTTTGGCTTTCATGTTCAGTTTCCAATTATGATTTAGCAAAACTTATGGCAAGGCAAACCAAACGATCCCAAAAGCAACTTTCTTTGGCACTCTTTGGAAGTAGAACCTTAAGTTTACCAACTCAGAGAATAGAGATCTTACCTCTTCAGCGGGGCTTCCAAAAGATGTCTTAAGATCCAAACTTAAAAACATCCAGTACATCTTTTATGAATCAAATACCCTTGAGCAAAAAATAGTTTGCATACTTGGCAAACAGATTTACCAGCAACCCAACTGTAATGGGACACATTTTGGGTCCTAACTCTTAAGTTTGGCAAAGGAACAATGAGGCACTATTTTTCTTCAAGTATATTAAAACACAACTGTTTGCGGCCACTACCCCCAATGCTATTATAAAGCCCTCAGTAAAAAAAACAAATAAAGCAACACATATTTGATCGCAGGCCGCTGGGATGGAACGCGACTGGTAACAAGAGGCTATGAAGTCTAAGTGCGCCTCGTGCTTCCCTGCTTGTTTTAATCACTCTGGAGGCGAAGACGGTGGACGGAATACAAAACAAAGCGGCGGCGCAGTCTTGGACAAATATTACATCTGCTCATGTCAAGCCGCCGCCTAGCTGCCAGTTTGACAGTTGCATACATGCTGAGGCCCTTTTGTAAGCTAGCAAAAAAATGAAGAGCAGAGCTTTGTAGCAAACCACGCTGAGGGTGGTTTAACAGACAGCATACGCTTCTCTTAGTCCGCCCACGCACTTGGCATTGCGGCCATCACGGGTACCTCCGGGGCAGGCGAAGCAACCCCAACAGATGAGAGCGCTCCAGACAAAGGCAGCAACTCGAGGTGAAGTAGAAGCCGGTAACGTGGGCCACACTGTGCAGAGATGATGGCCCGAGCGGAGGAATAAAAACAGAACGAGGAGGAATATGTGCTTTTTAGTGTGTGTGTGTGTGTGTGTGTGTGTGTGTGTGTGTGTATATACAGTCAAACCTCGGTTTTCGAACATCTCTGTTCTTGACCAAAGTTGTCGACCAAAAATTTCAAGGTTTTTTTGTACCTCGGATGACGACCGAATTTCGGTTCGCGAACAAACTGAGCGCACTTGAATGCACCACTTGACTCCTCTCGCCTTCCTTACACGAGGAAGTGACGCTTCCTCGGGTAGACGAGGAAGTGCTTCCTCGTCAAGCGTTCCATTGTGAGCAGATGTGTTCAATCAAGATTTTTTCAGAAAAGCGTGTGGTTTCGGTTTTCGAACAAATCGGTTTTTGAACAGCCTTCTGGAATGGATTACGGTCGAAAACTGAGGTATGACTATATATATATATATATATATGTGTACAGTATTTATGACTTGTCCGACACAAAAACAGCAAATATCAGTCTATTTATATACAGACATCGTGATGTACTCCACAAGGAGATCTCAGCTCCTCAAAAAGGCAACAATAATATTACAGTACTCATTCGCTGCAGATGATAAAGACTATATGCCTTCATTGTCTACATGTGTAGCGCCACTCTGTGTGTGCAAACCTCCGTTGCCCCAACACTGATGCTACTCGGGAGTGGCAATAAACTGCTTCAGCGTATTTTGGGAAAAAATGTTAACACTATCTGTGAGAAGGTTGCTTGTTGTGAAGCGAGTTGAGTTCATCACACAGCGCTCGTATCTGTAGTCTGAGCTCACTCGTTTGTTGTAAGTCGGGTATCTTGTATGCTTGTTGAAAGCTTTCCTGGGGCTTTTTTTTTGTTTGTTTGTTTTTAGTGTGTTCAATAAATTGAGTGTTTAATTTTCAAATTGGCACCCGTGCCTAAAAGGATCATGAGAGGGAAGAAGCATGATGAGCTTTCATATCAGTGTTATTCTCTCCCATGATTTTAAAAGGGTAAATATTCTGCAGGAGCCAGAAGGTTGTTACCTGTTGAGTAGAAACACCTTCACCTGAGGATGTGTGTGTGTGTGTGTGTGTGTGTGTGTGTGTGTGTGTGTGTGTGTGTGTGCACACACACACACACACACACACACACCAGCTGGAATGCATCCAATTACACGATCCACCCAAGTCATCACAAAACTTGACGCCACACCCTCCATTCGGTGACAATCACGTTCTACTCGGCGGCGGCGGCGGGATCCTCGTTCGTTTCACGTCACGCCCTAAAGTGCAAGCAGATGGTCAAAGACATGTAAGACAATGACGATGAACCGGGGAAAAGCTGCGCGGGAACGACAGACCAAGTAACGAGTAACGAACAGGAGAGAGAAAGGCAATGTGTAAGCATGGGGGCGGGGGGTGATATTTGACCTCTCACATTTGTCTTCACTCAGGAATGAGCAGAGCGGGCGTGGGGTTAAAAACGCTACGCCATGTGGCAAACTATACCCTATCGAAGCCAATTAACTCAACATTTAGCCCTCAATGCCTGATGTATTGTGGGATTGAATAACAAATTGACATGCGGCAAGTGTGTGAATGTTTTCTGAACTGGGTGGGGGGCTGGTCTCAGCTGCGAAAACATCCGGCCCACCTGCTGGCCACACATGCCGTTTTTCTCAGCATCAACCTTAAATGTTTGTGTAAGTAACACTTTTAAAAAGCTCTTAGTTGGTACGTGAGCCATGCATGCAGTGCGGTTTAAAGCCGTTTCCTATGACTGAAGCAAACTTCACGTAATCCCCCCTCACGCACTCACAGTATGAGACCTGCAGGATAGTAAAACCTTTCCTGTATTTTTTTCATGTGTTTTGGGGTCAGTGACGAAGCTACATGCCAAATTCCGCCCCCCCCATCATAGTATGCCATTTAAAAAAAAAAAAACATTACTTTGGGAGGGTTGGGGGGGTGTTGCTAGGAAACCTGAATCTTTGCAAGAGCGGAGCCATTGTGGTTTGGACACAGACGTAAATTACAAACTGCGACGGCACAGCGGAATTCCTGGCGCGGGACCAGCGAGGCAGGGCAATAGGATAGGAAAGTAAAACTAGCGCAAAGCTAGCGGGAGGGGGGAAAATATGCTAATTTTTCGTTGAAGTGGTGACTTTCTATTCATTGCACATATGAAGAACATTAGAACCACGTTGCGTCACTGTCCGTGCTCCGTTCCAAATATGGTCACATTTATATTCATCAATATTATTTGGTCTGGAGGACATCATCTGTTCAAATTGGACGCACTTATTAACCAATTTACGGTGTCGAAAATAGCCAGAGAGCAACGACAATAACTCTTGAACGCCCAATTGTCTGAGAAGGGCGCGCCTCTACTCTCACTCTGCGGGAGCTGTGCCTCATTATGGTGCTTCAAGATTGTACTTCTGGATGTTATTTTGACCCATTTAACTCATTTGACTTATTTTTCCACTTGCGCATAGTGACACTTGTATTCATTCCTTGAAAAGGAATTCTTTGACTACGGTGTGGAATAATCCAAGCAGGAAGTGATCAAGTGGTAGC
>NW_017804968.1:594069-595471 GCF_001891065.2 Hippocampus comes
GTGGGTGTGTGTGTGTGTGTGTGTGTGTGTGTGTGTGTGTGTGTGTGTGTGTGTGTGTGTGTACTGTCCCTTTAAATCAGTCAATTTTCCAGTTCCTCTTCCATTAGTTTTGACCAACAAAAAAAAATGACAACACAAAGTGAGGAGACGCAATCAAAACGTTTGGAAATTACATTCTAAAACTTTGACTGACTTTTTTGTGATTTATGCTAGCAATGTTATATTTAGCATATCGAGCCCAAGACAACTCACCTCTGCTGTCAGCGGGAGGGATTAAGGGAGACGTGCGCCGCCTCAAAAAACAAGTCCAAACCGTCCGAATAGGGCCTCAAAGTGACAAACCGAATCATGGAACCCTTAAAAGTAGATTACGTTAAAGAAGAGCTTCAGACATTTTCAAGGTACAACGAACTCCCTCCTGAGAAAATTCATGAGAAAACTCCCAACATAGGTCCAGTGCGAGAATCCACAAAATGCGAGGAAAAGTCCCAGTTGGACTTTTCTTATTTTTTTGTGGTCAGGGTAAATTCCAACCGTCGTAGTCTTGAACCCACGCGACGATATGTCCTGTTTGAAAATGTGAAAGATTCTTGAAGTGTGTGAAAAACGTGGAATGTGTAGGGAGTCAGCCGCGACTCACAACTTTGTTCCTGGTGGTGTTTTTTTTACCGCTTCTGTGGACAGTGGTTGTCAAGTTACATTGTGAGGAATGGAGAAAAGCGCAAATGCTAATCGCTTTTCAAAATAAGATATTTTATGTTGCTTGATGGGTGGGGTAAAAGTTTGGAGACACGCTTCAGTTTCATATTTTATTTCATTTAATACCTACTGTCTTGTTTTCCAATCCTGACTTTTAAATCCAAACAATAACTATTCACAGTGTGGAGTCGATACAGTTCAAGCCTCACAATGTTCCTTTTATGTTGAAATGTATAAAGAGGAGACGTATTTCTCAACAATGGGCGCTTTGATGCTCCATCCTCAGACCCCCCCCCCCCTCCCCACTTTGCTCAAGAAGTTTCCCGACGCCACGATGGAAACATGGCGCGATGGATGTCACGTGAACTAACACTAACCAATCCATTCATTTTAATTATTATTTTTTAAATAACCTAATTAATGTTGAGTGCAATTGATTTCGTCTTAAACAGAAAACACATCCAATGTGAGAATAAGCTTTATTAATATAGCAATTATGCAATGAAGACAATTCAAACAATAACCAATATTGGATAACCTGTACAGTGTACAACATATAATACAGTGTACACTAAACAATAACAAGTAGAAACCATTTATGACTTTAATGCTTTTTGGGGAGGTGTGTGTGTGTGTGGGGGGGGGGGGGGGGTTTATTGCTTTACACGCATGTTCAGCACGACACAAGCACATAGTGGGAGAT
>NW_017804968.1:595511-596955 GCF_001891065.2 Hippocampus comes
ACACATGCCGTTTTTCTCAGCATCAACCTTAAATGTTTGTGTAAGTAACACTTTTAAAAAGCTCTTAGTTGGTACGTGAGCCATGCATGCAGTGCGGTTTAAAGCCGTTTCCTATGACTGAAGCAAACTTCACGTAATCCCCCCTCACGCACTCACAGTATGAGACCTGCAGGATAGTAAAACCTTTCCTGTATTTTTTTCATGTGTTTTGGGGTCAGTGACGAAGCTACATGCCAAATTCCGCCCCCCCCATCATAGTATGCCATTTAAAAAAAAAAAAACATTACTTTGGGAGGGTTGGGGGGGTGTTGCTAGGAAACCTGAATCTTTGCAAGAGCGGAGCCATTGTGGTTTGGACACAGACGTAAATTACAAACTGCGACGGCACAGCGGAATTCCTGGCGCGGGACCAGCGAGGCAGGGCAATAGGATAGGAAAGTAAAACTAGCGCAAAGCTAGCGGGAGGGGGGAAAATATGCTAATTTTTCGTTGAAGTGGTGACTTTCTATTCATTGCACATATGAAGAACATTAGAACCACGTTGCGTCACTGTCCGTGCTCCGTTCCAAATATGGTCACATTTATATTCATCAATATTATTTGGTCTGGAGGACATCATCTGTTCAAATTGGACGCACTTATTAACCAATTTACGGTGTCGAAAATAGCCAGAGAGCAACGACAATAACTCTTGAACGCCCAATTGTCTGAGAAGGGCGCGCCTCTACTCTCACTCTGCGGGAGCTGTGCCTCATTATGGTGCTTCAAGATTGTACTTCTGGATGTTATTTTGACCCATTTAACTCATTTGACTTATTTTTCCACTTGCGCATAGTGACACTTGTATTCATTCCTTGAAAAGGAATTCTTTGACTACGGTGTGGAATAATCCAAGCAGGAAGTGATCAAGTGGTAGCCCCTTTTTTTTTTTTTTTGGCATCTCACCATTCTCGATTGATCACATTTAGGTGACTTTCTCTTTGTCCTTTCCAACAAGTATCTCCGGTTGTTCCTCCAAAACTGCACTTCACTACTGGCTCGACGCTGGAAAGTGAAACTATCCAAACCCACCCAAAAAATTTTGAAGATAATTGCTTAAAACCTGCCATGGTTGACAACTGTCCATAAATTAAACAATATAGCATCAAAACTAACCCCTAAACCAATAACTGAACCTACCTGATCGCGACTTGATGATGTCACTGAACTCCTCGTTGGCTCCGCCTTCCGCAAAGTCGCCGAGTGATGCCATGGTTGCAAATCAAGCCCGGCGAGCGTGGCTTTGCTTCTTCAAGGCAACGCTGCACCTGCAAGCGTCAAGTCAATATTCAACATTTGCACAAAACCCACTCAAATCACATCTTTTCGTAACATTGACACATACATCAGCGAGGGGGAATCATTTTTCACAGAGATGCATACAATCCAGCGAAACCAAAAAATA
>NW_017804968.1:598721-607841 GCF_001891065.2 Hippocampus comes
GGGGGGGGGTTGCACTCCACTTAGTGCATGTGCAAAAGTCTACATCGTTAAAATGAGAATGAAATAAATTATAGATCCATGGGGAGAATTTCTGCAGCTTTGTGAATAAAGTAGGGATGTTGATCGTCCAGCAGTCTGGCAGGCCTCCAACTTCTTGGTTGTCAAGGCCCCCTTGTGGATGCTTCCTCCACAGCTCAGTTACACAAACCAGATGGCTCAAATAACACGCCTATGGAAAGCTTGTTTGAGCATTTATTCAATATCCTGGATAAAGCCTCGAGGCCCGTGTTCTGGTGCTATTTGTTCTCGCGAGTAAGACAATTCAGCGCACTAGCAGAACAACTGCATGTTGCAAGTCACGTTTTCTCTGGTAGTATCTTGCACTACTTTCATATTTCTGCAAACTACTTGGACAACTTTGGCATTTGTGTGCAAAAAAAATGTATTAGTATTCCCCAATTGACAAAGATACCCATCTGTGAGCCTTGTTGCGTTACACTCAATGACAAAAGCATGGTATGATCATTTTTTGCATGGACGACTGACGGAACCCTTTCTACCATGGATGCTCTGTGAGGGCCTCACCGAATAGGCGCTCGGTCAATTTTTAGCATCATGTCACGGAACTTATTGTCCTAAGCTTGTTTGATGTATTAATGTCTCTATTAAACCTGCTTTGGCCTGGTGTCACAAATAAATTTGGGGTGTGTGCTTTATTATTGCAGGTGGTGAGGTGTGATCGTCTTTGTGTGTGTGTGTGTGTGTGTGTGTGTGTGTGTGTGTGTGTGTGTGTGTGTGTGTGTGTGTGTGTGTGTGTGTGTGTGTACATTCTCTTAACTAAAGTTAGTTAAGCTCAGTATTGCTAGTGTAGCCACTACAAGTGCAGCTAGCTTGACCTCAATTAGCCAGCTATGTATCGTTAGCTACTTAACTACAGCTATCCAGTTAACAATAAGAGAAGACTAACGTGGGTTTAAAGTGGGTTTAATTGTGTGCGCTGCTGAGTTTGTAGGTAAAGGCCCATGGAGCTTTCACCTTGGCGACGGCCATTTTGTCTACAGCCTGGAGTTCAAATGCAGAGCTATGGTTTCATCTAAAGCGCTACCCTGTCATCAAACTCGCACATGTAGTTCATGGCCCTGTCGCAGTAGTGGTCCCACCAGTCACCGTCATCTGACGCCATAGCCACGCAGTTCTCACGCTTGCCCCCGTCCGGCTGGCCGGACAGGAAGTGCCTGCGCCACTGGAAGTAGGAGACGGGCGTGCCGTCGTCAAACATGTACACGCCCTCAGTCGCCAGGTCGTTGACGCCAAGCCAAACGGGCCAATTGCCTGGTTGGTAGAAAGACTTGACGTAGTCGGCCAGCGCCTCCTGCTCGCGGCGGTCTCGCGGCATGGCCATGCGACCCCCGCGTTCTAGGCACTTCCTGGAAGCGCCTGCATAGTCCACATAGTTGTGGTACACAAGGTAGCATTTGTACCCCACACGCAGGCCCCTCTGGCAACCTGATTATCGGAGAAAAAAATTCAGATGTTGGTATTATTATCTCAGCCATTTTGTATTGAGCACCTGTTACATTAATTTTTATTGTCTGATTAGCCATAGCTAGCAGGGCAGGTACATTTAGCCATTAGTTCCTGGAACTAAAAGGTTCCTGGACCTCTCAAAAGTACTCCACCCCCCTAGCAGGGTCTTCTTTCTGCCCTGATCACTAAATTTGTCTAATATGCTCCTCAAAATGTTCCTAGAGCTCGTGTGTTCCATATAAAATCTAGCAAATTGTCTGAAATGGTGTAAAAAGAAGCCAACCTTCTAGTCTTCCAGTCTCTTTGCGATTGTCTTTGCTGTGTTGGAAGACTTCGCGGATTTTGTCCTCCATCTCTGCCACCTTGGCTGCCGTGTTGGTGAACGAAGAGAAAACATCAGTGGAACCAGGAAGTGACACCGGTTAGCATTAGCGTGACTTGGTACCATCCATCCTGGATAGACGCTCAATTAGTTGGTCCATGCTAACATCCAGGGTGTAGTGGCCCACATTGAGCTTGTGAATGGCCTGGTCCATCCCAGCCAGTCTGGACACTGTGGATGAAGATGGCACAATGTTACTCTGTGAAGAAACTTTCATGGTGGGGCAAATTATAAAATGTTCAACAATTTAAAAATAAATGAATCAATAAAATAATTGGGATGCAGACGCACAAACGTAGTTGTAGGAGGTTTCAAAGTCGGATGCAGCGTTTGTCGGCTCCACTTCCGATGTCGGAAGGATGTCGGGAACATCTCCTCTGGACTTTTTCACATCTGGAAGAGATTCCTGATACACACCCAAAACAAAAAAGAAATATTGACATTACATTGCCTTAAAATGATTTACGAGCTAAATGAACTATAAATAATACAATTAAAATGAGACAAAATGATTCTTTTAGTCACTTCTGCCCAACTCGGGGAGGGGGAAAGGTGTAACCATTCCCAATGTTATCCATTAATGATGTCATTGCTTCTGGGAGTGGGTAGATCATTCAGGCAAAACTCCTCCTTGAGTGCACTGACTTTCACTTTTCAACACAATTTGAACAACAAATAACTGTACAGACAGAGTTACATTATGTTGACTTGATGCGTTCAAAACCTCACTACAATAAAATCCTGACCTGTGTTGGTTGCGGCGTCCCGGCAGGAAGACAGCAGCCCAGAGAACACAAACAAAACAGCAGAGCGAGCGACCTGGCGACGGGTCCCATTTTCAACCCCCAAACTTCTGGAAGAAGCAAACTAAATATTCCCACTCTCTCTCCAGTCTCCCTACCTCTCTCTCTCTCTTTCCTGCTTCACACCTCCCCCAGAGACCCAGCAGGAATACTGGAAAAAATGATCTAAAAAATGATGTCAATTTCCAAATATTGTGATTTCATCCCTGCTGGCTGCCTTGTAATCCATTTACTTCTCTTGTTTTGCTTTCAGGGCGTCACTTGCTAGTTGCCAAACAGGAAAGCCTTTTGGGTTTTCCTGTCCCTATCCCATTTCCACTCTTTGTGGACAAGATTAAGGTGCTGTAAAAAAAAAAAATAATAAATTCAAAGACAAGAACGCTGGATTTTGGTTTTGGGATGGGGTATGTCCCTTCGCTGATTTTATTTTATTTGAGCGTATCTTTCTTTATATTTTTTCAGAATAGCTTTCTTTCCTGTGATTTCATTGTTCGGTTTTGCCATTGGTTTTGAAAAGCAGATCTGTTATAGTCCATAAATATCTATTTTTATCTTAAATGTATCCAACTTGGTAGTCTGTTGCATTTACTGGTAATATACAATGGTCACTTCAAATGCACAGATGTCATTTTGCTGTCTGTGCCAATTAAAACGCCACAAGACTCATGGTTAGTCTTTCCAGAAGGGAATTGTGGTCTTTGGTCCACACTTCAACCTTCTAAACCACAATAAAGTCTATTTATTTGTGTAAACTAACAATGGAGGGAAAGGAGGAAAAACAATTAAATGTCTAATCGATGCTTTGGTTACTTGTTCCATTTTGATTACAAATTAGAGTGAAGAGACTGACCCCTGAAACTTAACATTTCAGAATTTTGAGTGGGGAAAATAAAGCAATTAAATGTCCAATCCGGTTCAAATAGACGTTGAGAAAATTAGCAGCAATGAGCTTGCATTTTTTTAGGCCGGAGCATTTATTGTTAAGATTTGTTAACTCATTTTTCCACACTGTTACACTGCGCCGTCCACTATGTAAGTTTGTTCCCTTGCTCGTAGACGTGAAACGGAATATTTGCACTCCGTCAATTCGGAATGATACAACCAATTTTTCAACGATGTTGCGATTTGCCAATTTACGTCTGGTGGAAGAAGGTAACCATTCAGGCTTCTGGAGGATGTTGGCTGCAGGCGGCTCGTTCAGACAGAGGCACCTCAGTTCACTGCGCGCACGCACGCACGCACACACACGAACACACGCACACACACACACACACACACACACACACACACGAGTCCACTATTAATGATGATTTTGATTCAAGCTGATCGTTCTCAGAGGTGGCTGATTTTGCATTAGCTGGAAACGGAGAGGGTAGGTAGCATGGTGGGTGGTCTAGCGGTTATGCTGCCTCGCAGTTCCGATGTTCTGAGTTCGATTTCCAGCTCAGGATCAGACTTGTAATTCCTGAGGCCTGAACAACTAGGCATTATTTCCTTGTGTGAAGGCACATTTGATTTGATTTGAACGTTTTATTTGGGAATAACAATGAAAGATATAAGTAAATAAATAAGCAACAAAATATTTACCTGTAATTTGGACCAATCGGCGTGGTTTATTCCTTTACCTTTGCTTCTCTGACCAATGGCAAATGAGAGCGGACGGACGCGTGGTCTGAATGCGGAAGTAGTGGAAAAGCAAGTTAAAATACAACGCAACTAAACACGAATAAAAATTAACTATTGAGTCTATTTAAAAACTCATTTCCCCCCTTTTTTACTCCTGTGAAGGCATTTCTAAAATCGGAAACTTGCTGATAACTTGGACCAATCGGCGTGCTTTATTCGTTTCCCCCTTTCCTTATCTGACCAATAGCAAATAAGAAAGGTCGGGCGCGTGCTCTGAATGCGGAAGTAGGGAAAACGCAAGTTAAAATAAAAGGAAACGAAACACAAATAAAATATAAACTACTGATTCGATTAATAAACCATTTTGGGCCTTTTTTCTCTCCTGTGAAGTAATTTCCTAAAGTCGGAACCTTTCTAGTAACTTTGACCAATCGGCGTGATTTATTCGTTTACATTTTCCTTATCTGACCAATGGCAAATGAGAAATGACGGACGCTGCTCTGAATGCGGAAGTAAAACAAAAGCAAGTTAAAATACAACGAAACTAAACACGAATAAAAGTAAACCAATGATTATATTGATAAAATCATTTTTGCCCATTTTTTTTTACGACTGTAAAGGCATTTTCTAAAGTCGGAAACTTGCGAGTAATTTGGACCAATCGGCGTGGTTTATTTGTTTCCTTTCCTTATCTGACCTGACCAATGGCAAATGAGAAAGGACGGACGTAGCTCTGAATGCGGAAGTAGGGAAAAAGTAAGTTAAAATACAACGAAACTGAACAAGAATAAAAGATAAACCAATGATTCTATTGATAAACTCATTTTGCCCTTTTTTAACTCATGTGAAGCCATTTTCCAAAGTCGGAGCCTTTCTGGTAAACTGGACCAATCGGCATGGCTTATTCGTTTCCCTTTCCTTATCTGACCAATGGCAAATTAGAAATGAATTTTACTCTCTCATTCAGAATGGTTCAACTCCTGTTACGATACCAGTGCCATAGTGACTAGAATAATGTCCAATGGATATTCAGACTGTGAAAATATCCAGAAATTGTGTTTCTCAATTTTTTTACCCCTCTCAAATCTCACAAAGGTGGCCAATCAATGGCTCATATAAAGCATCACTGTATATGAATAGTTTTCATTGTTCTACTTTATTGTCTACAACAGGGTAGACATGGGCAACATTGCAAAAAGGGATTTCTTTTCTTGTACTTTATCGCTGTTGTGATCGCCACATTGACTTTCTGAATATAGTGTTGAGTGTTTGACACATTGGCTTCGATATTATCCAGCATGGAGCACTGCTCTTCCGTCAGCTTCGCCATATCCTCGAACAGTTCATGGACTTCCCTGAGCCGGGCCTCCAGTTCCACCAGTTCCATATGCCGGTCTTTGATTTCGGTCATTGCCCAGCGAGAGGAATGACCCTCTTGAGTCGGCAGACTCTGCGACAACTCGTTCCAGCCTTCGAATCCTTTGTCGACAATTTCATTGAGTTTCTCGTCAGTGATTTTCGTCCCTAATATGGAGGCCTGCCGCTGGATTCGCTCCCTACTAATCGAACGCTGCAGTTCTTCCGCCTGGTTGTAGGTCCCCATGGCGGCTTGGAAGGCAAGGATGAGCGAGTCAAACTGCATGCAAGCGATGCGGCTCGAAGCCGAGTTGGGCCCTTCCCTTTCCGCCATCTTTGTGCTCTCCGCACCCAGTGCCAAAATGCGAGTATGCAGCATTTGCCCTTGTTTCTGGATCGTCTATTTAAAAACTCATTTCCCCCCTTTTTTACTCCTGTGAAGGCATTTCTAAAATCGGAAACTTGCTGATAACTTGGACCAATCGGCGTGCTTTATTCGTTTCCCCCTTTCCTTATCTGACCAATAGCAAATAAGAAAGGTCGGGCGCGTGCTCTGAATGCGGAAGTAGGGAAAACGCAAGTTAAAATAAAAGGAAACGAAACACAAATAAAATATAAACTACTGATTCGATTAATAAACCATTTTGGGCCTTTTTTCTCTCCTGTGAAGTAATTTCCTAAAGTCGGAACCTTTCTAGTAACTTTGACCAATCGGCGTGATTTATTCGTTTACATTTTCCTTATCTGACCAATGGCAAATGAGAAATGACGGACGCTGCTCTGAATGCGGAAGTAAAACAAAAGCAAGTTAAAATACAACGAAACTAAACACGAATAAAAGTAAACCAATGATTATATTGATAAAATCATTTTTGCCCATTTTTTTTTACGACTGTAAAGGCATTTTCTAAAGTCGGAAACTTGCGAGTAATTTGGACCAATCGGCGTGGTTTATTTGTTTCCTTTCCTTATCTGACCTGACCAATGGCAAATGAGAAAGGACGGACGTAGCTCTGAATGCGGAAGTAGGGAAAAAGTAAGTTAAAATACAACGAAACTGAACAAGAATAAAAGATAAACCAATGATTCTATTGATAAACTCATTTTGCCCTTTTTTAACTCATGTGAAGCCATTTTCCAAAGTCGGAGCCTTTCTGGTAAACTGGACCAATCGGCATGGCTTATTCGTTTCCCTTTCCTTATCTGACCAATGGCAAATTAGAAATGACGGACAGGCGCCTTGAATGCGGAAGTAGAACGAATCAAATCCGTTAAGACTATGTCTCCATACTCTTTGTTTGAATTTTTTTTAATCGCCTGGCTATTCGTTTTGCTTATCTCTCTTTATTATGTACATGTATTAATAACGTGTGCATTTTGTTTTCTGTGTTTTGTAATTTGTCTTGTTCAATAAAGATTTTTGAAAAAGTACAACGATTCAGCATTACTTTTACCCATCGCAACACAAGACGACATGATTGCTCATTACTGTTATCTAAACAGTGGCTATCATGATTTGTTTGCATGATGATTACCTGAATAATTGTTGAAAACGACGACCAATCGTGTTCCCTAGTTTAGCATTATGGGACGCCTCGAAACCCACACAATTAACCAGTTCTGCGGACCGGCGAATTCTACACAGCGATTAAATGACATTTGTTGAATAATTGGCTCGTCCCATTTCACAGTAAGTTTACGCATTGACTATTGAAATTCTAATCAAAATTGAACTACCAGGAGTGGGGTTCGAACCCACGCGGACATATGTCCATTGGATCTTAAGTCCAACGCCTTAACCACTCGGCCATCCTGGTGTATGGTGCTAAGCATCAAATTCCAAGAACATACAAACTGAATATTTGCAGTATGCAACAACGTGCTATGATGGGGCAGAACGTATCTTTCACGACGTGTCGCTACCAAATAGTATTAGCAGCTATTTGCTCATTTTGTCGAGATGGGAGCCAGACAACAACATGACGTGTGTTCATCGCGAAAGCAACACTTCGTAAATTGACCCTCTAGACAAACATATTACTGTACCGTGCTCATACGTTACAATGTTTAACGTTGTTACCATGCTAATCAAATAGAATAAGTGGAATTTTTACTGATTTGGACCAGTGCATTTGGAAACAAAGACGTTTGTACTAAGGTTGTTTTACCCCCATTAACCTGTAGGGGTCACTCAAGACCAACAGATGTTCAACGACATGTCGAGGCATGACTTTTGTTTACTTCCTTGCAGGACAATTTCTGAGCCCCTGACTTGACCAGCCCGAAGTTTGCGATTCCACGCCCTCAAAAGATGCATGGTGGGCAAATGCAACTTTCACTTGATTGTCCAAGGGTGTGATTTAACCCAATCACGGAGAATTTCAAGGCCGTTCTCCTCAACGTTCATTTCTTGAGATGTCATTAAAACACTGAAATCTGCTTTCTGTTGTGCTGGTGTTTTATACTCCCTGAAAGCAAGATGTTCAAGCAGCTCTTATGAAAGAGCTTGTATACCGGTTTCCTTCACAGGTATGGAGCTCCCATTCCCACTCAATGCGTGTGTAGTCAACTTTATTTAGAGCACTTTCAAAACAACCATTGGTGCATACAACATTCTGTAAGTAAAGTAGACAGATAACAGACAGAAGTATAATAATAATAATAATAATAATAATAATAATAATAGAGAGAAGACATATAAAAACGAAGACAATTGGAACAAACTAATAACATGAGGACAGTAAATACAATAAAACACGTGCTGAGCCAAAAGCCAAAGAGTAAAAATAGATATAGAGTTTATAGACGAGTTGGACATAGAAGGATCTTGCCGATCTTGCCTAACTCTTAGCGGTACCTCCCGAAGCATCCGGTCCACTGACGTGAGGCACCAGGTAGGTGCGCAGGGGTGAGAGGTAAGATGGGTTGAGACCATTTTACGATATCAAAACAATCTTAAAATGAACTCTAAAGTCAACAGGGAACCTGTGAAGGAAGGCCAGAATTGGAGTTCTTTCGAGCTCCATTTAGGAGGCGAGTAGCAGCGTTTTGGACCACCTGGAGATGCTTGAAGGAGGACTGGTTGACTCCAAAATAAAGTGCATGACAGTAATCCAGCCAAAATGTAACGGAGACATGGATCACCATTTGTGAGTGCTGTTGTAAAAGGAAATATTTTGCTTTCTCCAGTTGCCCAAGAAAAACAAAAAACAAAGATGGATTAACTCTATTTACCTGGATTTCGCTCTGCGTTACATTCAAATTATGATGTCACAATAAAAACTTTTATTTCCTGTTCAATTGTAAGGCTGTAACCCAGTGCTATCCGCAATCCCAACAAACTCGGTTAGGTTGCTGTTTATCTGCGATTGGTGGGTGACCAATCTACAGTGATCGATCAATTTTACTCTCTCATTCAGAATGGTT
>NW_017804968.1:611077-613976 GCF_001891065.2 Hippocampus comes
GGCGTGGAAGGCAAGGATGAGCGAGTCAAACTGCATGCAAGCGATGCGGCTCGAAGCCGAGTTGGGCCCTTCCCTTTCCGCCATCTTTGTGCTCTCCGCACCCAGTGCCAAAATGCGAGTATGCAGCATTTGCCCTTGTTTCTGGATCCCCCTGGCGATCTCGTCCGAGTCCCGCTTGACCGAGGAGAGGTGACGGACAGTGGTGCGAAAGCGCTCGTTGTTCTTCTTTAGGCGCTCCACCTCCAAGAGGAGCAAGGAAATCTCCTTGCGGATGGACTCGGCTTCCTTCAGGATCCTCTCAATGTCCAAGGAGTTCTCAAAGACGATCGCATATTGATCTTTGGGCAGCTTCGTATTCCATGTGCTCCTCATCCTCCCAGGCCTCGCTGACGTTGCGCAGTGTCTCAAGCATGTCCCGCATTCTGCCTCTGGAATAGAGAAGACGGTGTTATTATTCTCAATTCCGGTGTGTGATACGGTGAAACACAGTGACCAGGGTCAGCAAAGCCTTCGTAGATCGCTAAAATCAAATATTTGTTCCATCCATCCATTTTCCAATCCACTTATTCCCACATGGGTCGTGGGGGCTTCTGGAGCATATCCCAGCCATCTTCGGGCAGTCGGTGGGGGACACCCTGAACCGCTTGCCAGCCAATCGCAGGGCACACAGAGACGAACAACCATCTGCGCTCACACTCACACCGAGGGACAATTTTGAGTATTCAATCAGCCTGCCATGCATGTTTTTGGAATGTGGGAGGAAACCGGAGTACCCGGCGAAAACCCACGTAGGCCCGGGGAGAAGATGCAAACTCCACACAAGGAGCCCGGAGCTGGAATTGAACAATTTCAGTTTCACTTGGCTGCAGTGCCTCCAGTACTGTTCGTATGTTGAATTTTTATATAGATATTTTTGGTCCAATCAGATTTTAGTTCTGTGTTGCCATGTCAATGTAATCTGCCCCAAAACAGTTGCGCCGGTCGATGTAGCTGAAACTGTTTTGACTCATCCAAGTGGTAGTCGGCTGATTTTTTTATTTTATTTTTTTTTTCGGAATAAAACTTGTCGGACTGTTTTATGATTTTATTTTTATTTTTTTTGGTAGGGTTACGTTTTCTTTCCTGTGATAGTACTGATAGCCATGCTAATTTTGGTCATTGTATGTAATAGTAGCCAATTTATATCTTGTACCTTGCAGCGGAAATTGCGGCATCATTTTGATGGCTTGTTGTTGGACCCAAGGTACCAGCGGTCAATACACTTTTCAATATCCCACCCCCACTTTGATCCAACGGCATCCATCCAAACTAAACATTGGAGACTATTCATTCGATACGTGTGGAGAAATTAGATAATAACATCACAGTGACAACACAAACATCAGGCCAAGCTATTATCAAAAATAAAAGAGGAGAAGAAAGACTCACCAGAATGTGGAAAGTAACGCTCCCAAAAAGTTTCTCCCCGAATTGATCATTCAACAGGTGTACTGCACTAATTAGTTGGATTGGTTTTATCATCGACAAGCCGCAGCGATTTTAGCTTACCCTTTTTCTGATGTCCTCACTCGAGATCCAAAATCCGCTGACCCCTGACAGCGCACCTGCCTCCGATGGATTAAATCCAAACGACTTGAGAGAACATGATGAGAACTCCGTTGAAGGAAAGTTGACTATCTGACGTACGGCGCATGCAGAAGCCACATCCCTTTCGAGGCCCTCCCTTAGTACTAGTTCTTCCTGGAAGGTTTCTTAGTTTCTTTGCAATGGTATGTTACATTGAAGGAAGTTCAAGACCGGGTGGACCTGTTCATCAAAACCCATTGGTGTGAAGACATATAAAAACGAAGACAATTGGAACAAACTAATAACATGAGGACAGTAAATACAATAAAACACGTGCTGAGCCAAAAGCCAAAGAGTAAAAATAGATATAGAGTTTATAGACGAGTTGGACATAGAAGGATCTTGCCGATCTTGCCTAACTCTTAGCGGTACCTCCCGAAGCATCCGGTCCACTGACGTGAGGCACCAGGTAGGTGCGCAGGGGTGAGAGGTAAGATGGGTTGAGACCATTTTACGATATCAAAACAATCTTAAAATGAACTCTAAAGTCAACAGGGAACCTGTGAAGGAAGGCCAGAATTGGAGTTCTTTCGAGCTCCATTTAGGAGGCGAGTAGCAGCGTTTTGGACCACCTGGAGATGCTTGAAGGAGGACTGGTTGACTCCAAAATAAAGTGCATGACAGTAATCCAGCCAAAATGTAACGGAGACATGGATCACCATTTGTGAGTGCTGTTGTAAAAGGAAATATTTTGCTTTCTCCAGTTGCCCAAGAAAAACAAAAAACAAAGATGGATTAACTCTATTTACCTGGATTTCGCTCTGCGTTACATTCAAATTATGATGTCACAATAAAAACTTTTATTTCCTGTTCAATTGTAAGGCTGTAACCCAGTGCTATCCGCAATCCCAACAAACTCGGTTAGGTTGCTGTTTATCTGCGATTGGTGGGTGACCAATCTACAGTGATCGATGAATTTTACTCTCTCATTCAGAATGGTTCAACTCCTGTTACGATACCAGTGCCATAGTGACTAGAATAATGTCCAATGGATATTCAGACTGTGAAAATATCCAGAAATTGTGTTTCTCAATTTTTTTACCCCTCTCAAATCTCACAAAGGTGGCCAATGAATGGCTCATATAAAGCATCACTGTATATGAATAGTTTTCATTGTTCCACTTTATTGTCTGCAACAGGGTAGACATGGGCAACATTGCAAAAAGGGATTTCTTTTCTTGTACTTTATCGCTGTTGTGATCGCCACATTGACTTTCTGAATATAGTGTTGAGTGTTTGACACATTGGCTTCGATATTATCCAGCATGGAGCA
>NW_017804968.1:614910-636277 GCF_001891065.2 Hippocampus comes
GGCGTGGAAGGCAAGGATGAGCGAGTCAAACTGCATGCAAGCGATGCGGCTCGAAGCCGAGTTGGGCCCTTCCCTTTCCGCCATCTTTGTGCTCTCCGCACCCAGTGCCAAAATGCGAGTATGCAGCATTTGCCCTTGTTTCTGGATCCCCCTGGCGATCTCGTCCGAGTCCCGCTTGACCGAGGAGAGGTGACGGACAGTGGTGCGAAAGCGCTCGTTGTTCTTCTTTAGGCGCTCCACCTCCAAGAGGAGCAAGGAAATCTCCTTGCGGATGGACTCGGCTTCCTTCAGGATCCTCTCAATGTCCAAGGAGTTCTCAAAGACGATCGCCTCTTGATCTTTGGGCAGCTTGCTCTCGTCGTATTCCATGTGCTCCTCATCCTCCCAGGCCTCGCTGACGTTGCGCAGTGTCTCAAGCATGTCCCGCATTCTGCCTCTGGAATAGAGAAGACGGTGTTATTATTCTCAATTCCGGTGTGTGATACGGTGAAACACAGTGACCAGGGTCAGCAAAGCCTTCGTAGATCGCTAAAATCAAATATTTGTTCCATCCATCCATTTTCCAATCCACTTATTCCCACATGGGTCGTGGGGGCTTCTGGAGCATATCCCAGCCATCTTCGGGCAGTCGGTGGGGGACACCCTGAACCGCTTGCCAGCCAATCGCAGGGCACACAGAGACGAACAACCATCTGCGCTCACACTCACACCGAGGGACAATTTTGAGTATTCAATCAGCCTGCCATGCATGTTTTTGGAATGTGGGAGGAAACCGGAGTACCCGGTGAAAACCCACGTAGGCCCGGGGAGAAGATGCAAACTCCACACAAGGAGCCCGGAGCTGGAATTGAACAATTTCAGTTTCACTTGGCTGCAGTGCCTCCAGTACTGTTCGTATGTTGAATTTTTATATAGATATTTTTGGTCCAATCAGATTTTAGTTCTGTGTTGCCATGTCAATGTAATCTGCCCCAAAACAGTTGCGCCGGTCGATGTAGCTGAAACTGTTTTGACTCATCCAAGTAGTAGTCGGCTGATTTTTTATTTTATTTTTTTTTTCAGAATAAAACTTGTCGGACTGTTTTATGATTTTATTTTTATTTTTTTTGGTAGGGTTACGTTTTCTTTCCTGTGATAGTACTGATAGCCATGCTAATTTTGGGCATTGTATGTGATAGTAGCCAATTTATATCTTGTACCTTGCAGCGGAAATTGCGGCATCATTTTGATGGCTTGTTGTTGGACCCAAGGTACCAGCGGTCAATACACTTTTCAATATCCCACCCCCACTTTGATCCAACGGCATCCATCCAAACTAAACATTGGAGACTATTCATTCGATACGTGTGGAGAAATTAGATAATAACATCACAGTGACAACACAAACATCAGGCCAAGCTATTATCAAAAATAAAAGAGGAGAAGAAAGACTCACCAGAATGTGGAAAGTAACGCTCCCAAAAAGTTTCTCCCCGAATTGATCATTCAACAGGTGTACTGCACTAATTAGTTGGATTGGTTTTATCATCGACAAGCCGCAGCGATTTTAGCTTACCCTTTTTCTGATGTCCTCACTCGAGATCCAAAATCCGCTGACCCCTGACAGCGCACCTGCCTCCGATGGATTAAATCCAAACGACTTGAGAGAACATGATGAGAACTCCGTTGAAGGAAAGTTGACTATCTGACGTACGGCGCATGCAGAAGCCACATCCCTTTCGAGGCCCTCCCTTAGTACTAGTTCTTCCTGGAAGGTTTCTTAGTTTCTTTGCAATGGTATGTTACATTGAAGGAAGTTCAAGACCGGGTGGACCTGTTCATCAAAACCCATTGGTGTCACGCCACAAGGAGTTTTTATTTTTTTTTGCTGTAAAAGATTCTATGATGACTCCTGCGTTCCAAAAATAAAAGGCAAATCTTTTTTTTTTCCTCGTCTATGAGTGGTCAAATTTTTAAACAAATTTCCCAATGACAGCGGTATTATTATTTTATTTATTTATTTATTTTTTTAGAAGGGATTTTTCTGGGTAGGGTTTGAGTAAAGACACATTGGAGCTTTCGTCTATGAGTGGTCAAATTTTTAAACAAATTTCCCAATGACAGCGGTATTATTTATTTATTTATTTATTTATTTATTTTTTTAGAAGGGTATTTTCTGGGTAGGGTTTGAGTAAAGACACATTGGAGCTTTTTTTTTTTTTTTTTTTATGTTTGAAGGCAGAACAGAATTTTGAGGCAGTACAATTGATAAATTAAATAAAATCATGTTGCATACATAAATCCATCGCGGTGAGGCGTCACATGATACCCTTGAAGCTCACGATTTAACCCTTTCAGGGACAGCGGTGACTACAGTGGACAGCTTAGGACATCAGGGAGCATGAAAGGGTTAAAACCGTGTTGTGCAAATTAGTGTGAAAACAAGCTTTTTGGTCGTCAGGCATGTAATTGAATAAATCCTAGACATAAAAGACATTCTAATGACAATTCCATTTTTTTTTTTTTTTTTTACAATATTTACATAAGGGTCAAGCATATGCATAGAAGCTCTGAACTCATTCACTCCCAAAGACGTTTTTAAACGTCTTTTCAGACTTGGTCCAGAATTGGCTGGTACTGAAAATTAACAGGAAACAGCTTTAGCTGGGATGCTCAATTTTGTGGATTTATCTAAAACGGATCAAAAACGAATCTGGATTTACTGCAGTTGCTTTTGACTGGATGAGGACATATTGGAAATTAATTTTGAGACTATGACTCGGAATTATGTTTTGCGAAATATAGTCTGATTGCGTGATGGTCATTGTTTTGTCATTATGATCATTCTCCGTGTGGAAACTCATTTTCTCGTTTCCTGTTCTCCTACCTGTGAGAATTCTTTCAAACAAATAACCCGAGCGTAATCTCGAAAGTATTTTTATCCCAGCGTCTCTCACTAACTTCCGCGTTTCACTTCCTGGAAACAGAAAATTCACCCTGCAGGAAATTCTGATTGAAACTCCTCCCTCTGTTTCACTCATTAAACGGGAAACACGTGGCACACACACAACGCAGCCGTGGGTCACATCTTGTGTCGAGTGTTTGTGTAACTTGTGGATTCACACGGGCTTTCACTCCTCGCTTTAGTCAAAGCAAGGGAAGCAACTACAAAACATCTTTTTAAACGGATTGTTCCTGTCGTGACGCTTGGCCTTGCCGAGTTTAAAGAGCGCATCCTGCAAGTTCTCGTCTGTTTTCTGAACATTGGTCTCGATGGAGTTGAGCATGGGGCCTTGCTCCTCCACCAGCAGGGCGACATCCAGGAAGATCTCGTGGACCCCCTTGATGCGGTTCTCCAGGTCCACCAGTTCCTGGTGACGCTTCTCGATCAGGGATAGAGCCGTGCGGGCCGTTTTGCCCTCCGCCATGATGTTGTCGGTAAAGATGTTCCAGTGGCCTTTCTCGATCATCTCCTCCACCTCATCGCCGGTCACGTCGCGCCCCACGATTTCCATCTGCCTCTGGATCTGGGCTTTACAGTTGTCTCGGTGGCTCATTTCCGCCTCATTATAATCAAACATAGCGTCACGGAAGCCGTTGCTCAGGCAGGCGTACTGGGTCCGGGCGATGCGCGTGACGGCTGAATTGGGGCCGTGGATTTCATCCAATTTGTGGGCCGTGTTATCCATGTCCCGCAGGTTGGACAAAACGCGCTCGGCCCGAGTCTTTATGTCGGCGCCGATGGTGTTTGCGTCCCTCTTGATGGTGCTCATGGTGGTGACGCCCTGGAACATGCGAGAGTTCTGCTCGCGCAGCCGTTTCACCTCCAGACGAATGAGCTGGACGTCTTTGTGGATGGCCTGCGCCTGCTCGAAGATCTTTGCCACGGCGGGGCTGTTGTCGAACACCACCGCCTCATGGGGGAGCTCGTCCTCCAAGTCCACGTTGCTAAGGGAGTCCGATAAAGCCGACTCGGAATACTCCATCGATTCCACGTGGTTGCTGGACAATTCCTGCATGTTGCTCAGTCGGTCCCTCATGGTGTGAGCTGCAAATAAATGAGAGTTTACAGGTTTTAAGGTTTTTATATACAAATACAAATGCAGTTTCCGTCTTAAGCTGTCAAACCAGTTGAGACGGAACTAAAAAACAAGCACACTGGTGACATGGAGGAACGTGAACCAGGCGGCATGAACAACGACGACAATAATATTCACTGAGGCAAGACATTAGCCATGTGTGGCCTTATTCAAGATCACCGATGAAATTATTCGTGGCAAATTGCGCCTGCCTAACACCAGCTTCAGAACCCCAGCAAAAAAACAAACATGTAAGGTGTAATTTTCAGCTCTGAAGAGTTAATTTAACTTTTTTTTTTTGTTCATCTGTTCACAACTTTAGCAAAGCTACGGTAACGCGTTTAGCTAGTTTCAAATCAAGCCCTTGCTAGCAGGCTCTGAAACAACACACAAGATTTTTTTTTCCCATTTCTAGTCGGGTAAAGACTCACAAATGTAAGGGTACTTCTATTTTTACACAATTTCATGTACTTCTACTTAATATGAACAGCTGTGAGTACTTTTGCCACCATTGCATGTAGACATGGTAAGCTACTTGTGTTTGTCTCTGTAGCCTGACCTGAGAGTTTTTAGACATACTTGCATAAAAGGTTATATTTGGCAAAATGTCTACACAAGAAATCAAAGTGCCTTCTTTCTTCAAGGTGGAATCCACCCAGTGCCCGGCACTGGCCAGACAGGTTTTCAATAGAATACTTTTGAAGCTGTTAGGCCTCACCAAACTGGTTTCTTTAACTTATCACCTGACTGATGCCGTTGTCCGAGTATGTATTTTGATTCCTTATCGGGGACGAAGCATCATGTTCAGTAGATACCTTGCATTTTAGCACAATACTGTAAGCGATGCTTTGAGGCCCACATTTTTATCTGCGAAGAGCGATACCATGTGTCCAAAGAGGTATTCAGACAAGTATTGTCATCTGTGAACCCATTAAAAAAAAAAAAAAAAAAGCAAATACTTGAGAAAAGGAAGACTGCAATGACTATGGCTAATAATGAGTTATTAGAATATCATAGAAAGATTAATCTATGTCAGTATCTTTATTCAAAAGGAAACTTTCATATATAACTGCATTAAGATTCACTGCATACTTAAATACAGAGTGAAATGTGTCACGAGTGATTTATTTTTATATTGAATTTCGATGATTGCATTTATCAGCCAAAGATTCCCCATAATTCCCTATTCAACGGATTTGAATTTGACATAAGAAACTATCTGAAACTGCTTTTAATCCCAAAATAAAGTCGGAATTAGGAAATATTTTCCAATATGTTTTATGAATCTCGTTAGAGGACATGCACATTTTGAAACGAACAACTGAAATAAATGAACTTTACTATTCAATATGAAAAAATTATTGAGATGCACCTGTAATGTTTGTTACTCACTGATCTGGTGGGATTCAAGATAACACACGTCAGTTATTTAATGGTCATTGACATGCTTTCCACTTCACTAAACTTAATGATGCACTGAATAAACAACACAAATGAGTCACATACTGTAGTGTTTCATGCATTTGACCCATTTTTATACAAAATTTGAAGCCATAAAAGTGGATTTTAAGGTGCACACGCCACACAAATTTAAACCTTCAGGACAATGACGAAATAAATGTGTCTTACCTTTGCTGTGTGTCCAATGTCTGTCTTAAATTTGAGGTGCCTGATATCTTAGCACCATCCCAAAGTGCAGCGAGCAGCAATGGGGGCGCCCTACATCTGCATGCAGGGATCAGAAATCACCGGCCGCCGACGTCGGTTGGCTTTTGTGCGATAGTCAGAAGTCATGAGGTAGGAATGAAGACCGGTGGGTTTGTGACGTGAAGTAACCAAAAAAAGGTGTGATCAGCAGCTGGAGCACCGATCTGAAGTGACTAAATTGAATGACTAAATTGACCCAAATTAAGCACCGCGTTTGTTGCGTTCACTGATTTTGCTTACAATGGCTGTTTGAAATTCGGTTTAGGATTGTTACTGGTAATCTTAATTTAAACAGAAGAGCGAGGAAAACGAACTGAGATTTCTAGTCTGTTGACACATTCAATATGGCGAACACGCTGGCGTATCGTGGGGCCAACCTGCTTTTAGCAACGGTCTTGAAAATAAAGAAAAAAATTGAATAATAGATGGGAAAGTCGGAAATTAAGGTTTTTGTAAAGTTTGTCAATAAATTAAGTGGCGTCTCGTGATCGATTTGACCAGTGTCAAAACATGCTCGTGTTTAACTTTTGCCATGCTGTTGCGTTCAGGAGTAACTCGCAAATATTAAGTTTACGTACGGCGTGATCATCGATTCCCGTGAAAATTGTCGCTTCTAACAAACAAAAAATGTCCATTACGTTCTAATTCATTGATGCCTTCATTTGGGGCGTAGACAGCATTTATTGGTCGTTTTGTTTCTTGTTGACACTACCCGAAGTCCCACATTTCTCACGGTCTTTGAAGAGGGCACGCATCCATCGGGACCCTGACATCACTTGCTAGTTTGGCCAACTCGCTGGCAGAAGTCATCAAGTTATCAAACAGGTTTTAGACTTTTTTAATAGGAACGAAGACCCGAAAATGAAATTATCCGTAATTCGTAACGCTTGTGGAAACGCCGCTCTTCGGATGCACCATGCCCGACACGGAAGCAGGGTCAGCGGGACACCGCGGAGATGCCAGTCGGTCGGCGAGGCTCCCAGCCGGCTTTTGGCGCGGTCGGCGAGCGCTTCGGCTAACAGCGGCACCAACGCCAAACTCGCCGACTACTTCGGGAAGCAGTCGCCGAAACGAGATGGCGGTGACTTCGACCGCTCTCTCAGGTTAAGGAGATTAATTTTGTATCTTTTTTTTTAATTGGTTTGTTTACATGTAGTCAAAACGTTGAGTCGGAAATGTATCTCTCGGCTGCTCTACACTTCCGGTGTGTGTTGCGTTTTGGCTAACCGCCAAACACGCAAGTTTCTGGAGATGATTAGAAGCTTCCCATCGCCGCTTGCTGATGTAACCTCGCCTGTTGGTTGCCTTTATTATGGTTGTTCATCACCAAGAGGATGGCAGATGACCAAATGGACTTCATTCAGTCATTCATTCATTGAACATATACATGTTTCGTCATTGTGAATGCCCACTGTACAGTACAGTATATTCCCCGTTAGCTCTTGTTAGTCTCAATGTTTGAAATTCGTTTCGTTATACAAAATGAACATATCAGGCTTTTAATTCTGCCCAGCAGCACCAGTTGTGTTCTAGGTGAAATTTCAGGACCTCGTACTGTCTCACATATGTTGATACTGGGAGGTAAAATAAGATCCCTTTGCTTATAAAAGAAAAACAAAAACAACTTATTCAAGTTTAGCCTCAAATAATCCATATTGGTCGTACCTTAGAGAGAGTATAATCTAAAACGTTTTTGTTCTGTTTCTTTTCTCTGTCACAGGGATGTGGTTCAAACCAGCAAAGAGGCAATCGTGGCCCTGCAGAGAAAGAATCTAGCAGTCCAGCCGCTGCTTGCCATCATACAGGTGGTCATGGCTTTTATATTTTACTCAAACTCCGTTAAAACATTACATGGCTTCAGAGTAATTTTATTTCAAAGGTGGGTGAAGATGACAGCCTGTTGGAGATCAATAAGAAAATAGCAGGAAAGGTAATAGTTACATTTGAATGAATAACTAACCTCCTTTCTTTTTTTTTTTTTTTTTTTGTCCTCACCATTCTATACCACGTTGCAGACGATCGCTTTTTCATGACATTCTCCCACAGGTTGGCTTAAACGTCACACAGATCTGTCTCGCCAAGGACAGTGAAGATGAAGTAAGTGGAGCAAAAAAAAAAAAAAAAAGTGAACTCAACAGGCACTATAGCGAGTCTGTGCATGCTCTTAGCATTCCGTCGGCTGTTTGTTTGGACGGCATGTGATCAGCCACATCTGAACTGCAAAATCCAATTAAATGATTGCTGAACTGTGACTTACTGACATCTGACATGAGACGAAATTGACTTCACATGGGATCTTGGCCCTTGTCAGGGCTATTTATCGGTCTTTCACCACGTGAAGCTATATCAATAGTGCATTTTGCAAATAAAAGATTTCCCCATTTGTCTTTATTGGTTGGTTAAATCTTCAGCAAAGACGAATAAACGAATACGTGGAGAGCGGCGATGGGCAACCTAAATGTTCTTCTCTTTTTATATGATCACATTATTCATTTCCTGAAATGAGTTGATGTGTGTTCCATTTTTTTTTTTTAATGCCTTCAGCTGTTAGCTCAAGTTGCGTCACACGTTTGTTTGCTTTGTCCGCATGAATAGATTGTCGAGGAGGTGTTGAAGCTGAACGAGGACCCCAGGGTGCACGGCATTTACCTCCACCTTCCCCCTGCTTCCCTCACCAGCCGAGTGCTCGACGCTCTCAAACCCGAGAAGGACGTAGATGGGTAAAAACTTGGAGGAATCCACAATGGCTCACATTTTATAGAGAGGTTTAATTATTTAAAGTGTGTCATTAAAATGGCAGCTTTGGAATACAGTCATGGGGGCGGGGCTTTGTTACGAATAATTGCTGTATTTGAGTCATTGATGCCCTCCCCAAAATGTTTGAAATGTCGATAATTGCAGTTATTAATTATTTAACCTAGGGCCAACTGGTATTGATTATTAGAGATCTTTTTTGCTGATTAATTTCAATTGCCATCCCTTCAAATGATTTGATTCAAGAAAAAAAATGGCGGCAGGCATGTACGTGTACACATGCTGCAACAATTTTCTTGTAACTTCTTCTGCTTTTTAGGCTTGCTTCCATTGACTTATAAAGTTCGTCTCCGAGTTCCTCTGCATCAAGATGCCACAAGATGGCGCCACCACGCTATCTAACAGAAAAGTAGTCCTCGTTGAACTGAAGCAACAAAAATTCTGTACAGCCTTTTTCACATTTTTTTTTTCAACGAATGCCTCTCTGATAGTGTCAGTGGGAAGTAGAAACCTGAAAATATTGGTCAAATCATCCACTGGTCTTGATTTTGGCCTTGTCCTTCCATGTCCACCTCATTGACGCAGTAATACGTTCCCACATATGCAGATGCTTTTCTCAATTCCAACGAAAATAGAAATGCTTGCACGTTCAACACTTTGGGGTACCCTGCTTTATGCTTCATGAGAACATAGCATTTCAACGGCGTTGCTGGAAATTCCTTGACGAAAGGTAGACAAATCTTGTTATGTATGTTACTCAGACCCATTCAATACGTGTGCTTCTCTCCCATCTTTTACGATAGGATAACATATTTGAACACGGGCCGTTTGGTGCAAGGGGACCTGAACAAAGGCTTTGTGCCGCCTGTTGCCAGCGCCGTCATGGACCTGTTGCGAAAACACGGTGAGGTAACTCCGCACGTGTTGCCTTGTGACATCTTTTTTTCCCCGAATCATTTCTGAATGCACACTTTGACAGACTGGCTTTTTATGTGTGGTTGTTTTTTTTTTTTTTTTCCTTTTTAAAGATTTGTTCACTGTGCCTCGCTGCTGATTGCTATGAATTGACATAAGTTGCATTCCCTGCCACCATATCGCACTAGCGTGTCAAATTTTTGCTTGACAGTCAAAAATGGAGAAAAAACGAGGGCTCGTACTTCGCCAAACTCTGAAGTTGGGTCACTCATACCTGAAGCAACCACTGCAGTCCACTTTATAAAATCTAGGGCTTGACTGACACGGATATTTGAGGCCAATTCTGATATTCGGAAGAATAAAATTCAGATGACCAATTAATTAAAAAAAAACACACATAATGAATGAAGTAACTTTTTTTTTTTGGTCCCTTGAAGCTTCCCCATAAGTATCGATTACAATCATTTGGGGGGATTAATGGGGTGATTTAAATCGACTGGTTGGTTAATCAGTCTGCGGTTCATAAAATCTCTATCGTATATTAATTCAGAAGACAGGAATGAGTGAATGTTAATGAAAGCTACACAATATTGTCAAAGCAAAATATGTTGCTCTAGATTCACCTGTAGAAGAAAGAAGAGTAGCGATGATCGTTGCTGAAGGACCTCCTGGAGTGGCCCTGCAGTGCTTCCTGGAGAGAAGTGGAATGGCCGTTCTCAAAAGTCATTCCAATACCAAGAACCTACAGAGACAAGTATGTTTTCCTCTTTTTGTGGCTTCTATTCACTGCCGTTGTTTTGATGACTCATAATGGGAATCATTTTCCCAGGTGATGGAGGCTGATGCTGTGGTCCTACTCGGTGCAGATCATCTTGAGATTCCATCCACCTGGATCAAGCCGGGGGCTGCGGTCATCCGTTGGGAGCCCACCCTACACACAGGTACTGGAAGCAATGCCGGCTTGCAGTCTTCTTTCTCTCTGTTGTGGAGCAGGGTTGACCAACTAGTTTTTGTCGTGGACCGCATAGTACTCAATCGGTTTGTTCATTTTCAGATGAGTCCGGGATGTCTTCAAAGTCCGGGTTGGCGTATCTGACAGCAGCGTACAGAATACAGGTATGCCCCTTTGTCAGCTAGGACGACTTGTTTTGTATTGTATTGTGTTGTATTTATTTATTTATTTATTGTGTACAAGAATGTGGTGCACAGCAGCAGTCGGAGGCTCCAGGAGCAGCAGTATCGACCCTGGCGACTGCGCAGTCTCAACCTACAGCCCCTGACGCCCGTACCAAGGTACATCAAGGTCTCGTTCATGTGACATTTCGCCATTTCTGCATAACCCTTGAATGGACTGATTTGAATGTGGCGCTTGTTTTGTTTTTTTTTGTGCGTGCACTGTTTTTGTTTGCCAGTGACATTGAGATTTCCAGAGCTCAGACCCCCAAGGCAGTTGACCAGTTGGCAGAGGAGATTGGCCTGTTGCCAGAAGAGCTCGAAGCTTACGGCAGGAGCAAAGCAAAAGTCCGCCTCTCCTTGTTGGACCGCCTCCGAGCGCAGCCTGACGGCAGATACGTTCTGGTTGCCGGGTGAGTTGATGTCATCACTTTTGGCTTGGTGTTCCCATCACTCCTTCAGAAACGCGAGGCTAAAACTTGTCTGTTTTCTGTTAGCGTAACTCCGACCCCCCTCGGCGAAGGGAAGAGCACCGTGACCATCGGCTTAGTGCAGGCCTTGTCTGCTCACCTGAAGCTTAACTCTTTCGCCTGTCTACGACAACCCTCTCAGGGACCCACCTTTGGGGTTAAGGGTAAGGACGGCGTGGCGTGGTTGTTCACCTCAACCACAAGGCCCACAAATGAAACAAGTTTGACACCTCTGATCGAAACCCTCACCCAGTCTACGAAATTAGCGATACCGCAGCACTGTAGTTACAGTGCTGCAGTGTGCGCTGCTACATAGTGAGAGGTGTTTTCAATATTTTGCTAAGATTAATTTTTTTTTTAAGCAACATGGGAGCTACTTATTACAAAAAGTGACGTTCTACACCACTGAGAAATACACAAATACTTAAAGCTGCAAGGAGTGATGAACAGGCCCTTACGTGTCAGATTATTAGCGTAGTCCAAATCCTAGTTCACCTTTGGAGGACACCTAGTTTAAAAAAAAAAAATCCTTAAAAGGGGTCTGTGCATGCTCTTAGCATTCCGTCGGCTGTTTGTTTGGACGGCATGTGATCAGCCACATCTGAACTGCAAAATCCAATTAAATGATTGCTGAACTGTGACTTACTGACATCTGACATGAGACGAAATTGACTTCACATGGGATCTTGGCCCTTGTCAGGGCTATTTATCGGTCTTTCACCACGTGAAGCTATATCAATAGTGCATTTTGCAAATAAAAGATTTCCCCATTTGTCTTTATTGGTTGGTTAAATCTTCAGCAAAGACGAATAAACGAATACGTGGAGAGCGGCGATGGGCAACCTAAATGTTCTTCTCTTTTTATATGATCACATTATTCATTTCCTGAAATGAGTTGATGTGTGTTCCATTTTTTTTTTTTAATGCCTTCAGCTGTTAGCTCAAGTTGCGTCACACGTTTGTTTGCTTTGTCCGCATGAATAGATTGTCGAGGAGGTGTTGAAGCTGAACGAGGACCCCAGGGTGCACGGCATTTACCTCCACCTTCCCCCTGCTTCCCTCACCAGCCGAGTGCTCGACGCTCTCAAACCCGAGAAGGACGTAGATGGGTAAAAACTTGGAGGAATCCACAATGGCTCACATTTTATAGAGAGGTTTAATTATTTAAAGTGTGTCATTAAAATGGCAGCTTTGGAATACAGTCATGGGGGCGGGGCTTTGTTACGAATAATTGCTGTATTTGAGTCATTGATGCCCTCCCCAAAATGTTTGAAATGTCGATAATTGCAGTTATTAATTATTTAACCTAGGGCCAACTGGTATTGATTATTAGAGATCTTTTTTGCTGATTAATTTCAATTGCCATCCCTTCAAATGATTTGATTCAAGAAAAAAAATGGCGGCAGGCATGTACGTGTACACATGCTGCAACAATTTTCTTGTAACTTCTTCTGCTTTTTAGGCTTGCTTCCATTGACTTATAAAGTTCGTCTCCGAGTTCCTCTGCATCAAGATGCCACAAGATGGCGCCACCACGCTATCTAACAGAAAAGTAGTCCTCGTTGAACTGAAGCAACAAAAATTCTGTACAGCCTTTTTCACATTTTTTTTTTCAACGAATGCCTCTCTGATAGTGTCAGTGGGAAGTAGAAACCTGAAAATATTGGTCAAATCATCCACTGGTCTTGATTTTGGCCTTGTCCTTCCATGTCCACCTCATTGACGCAGTAATACGTTCCCACATATGCAGATGCTTTTCTCAATTCCAACGAAAATAGAAATGCTTGCACGTTCAACACTTTGGGGTACCCTGCTTTATGCTTCATGAGAACATAGCATTTCAACGGCGTTGCTGGAAATTCCTTGACGAAAGGTAGACAAATCTTGTTATGTATGTTACTCAGACCCATTCAATACGTGTGCTTCTCTCCCATCTTTTACGATAGGATAACATATTTGAACACGGGCCGTTTGGTGCAAGGGGACCTGAACAAAGGCTTTGTGCCGCCTGTTGCCAGCGCCGTCATGGACCTGTTGCGAAAACACGGTGAGGTAACTCCGCACGTGTTGCCTTGTGACATCTTTTTTTCCCCGAATCATTTCTGAATGCACACTTTGACAGACTGGCTTTTTATGTGTGGTTGTTTTTTTTTTTTTTTTCCTTTTTAAAGATTTGTTCACTGTGCCTCGCTGCTGATTGCTATGAATTGACATAAGTTGCATTCCCTGCCACCATATCGCACTAGCGTGTCAAATTTTTGCTTGACAGTCAAAAATTGAGGAAAAACGAGGGCTCGTACTTCGACAAACTCTGAAGTTGGGTCACTCATACCTGAAGCAACCACTGCAGTCCACTTTATAAAATCTAGGGCTTGACTGACACGGATATTTGAGGCCAATTCTGATATTCGGAAGAATAAAATTCAGATGACCAATTAATTAAAAAAAAACACACATAATGAATGAAGTAACTTTTTTTTTTTGGTCCCTTGAAGCTTCCCCATAAGTATCGATTACAATCATTTGGGGGGATTAATGGGGTGATTTAAATCGACTGGTTGGTTAATCAGTCTGCGGTTCATAAAATCTCTATCGTATATTAATTCAGAAGACAGGAATGAGTGAATGTTAATGAAAGCTACACAATATTGTCAAAGCAAAATATGTTGCTCTAGATTCACCTGTAGAAGAAAGAAGAGTAGCGATGATCGTTGCTGAAGGACCTCCTGGAGTGGCCCTGCAGTGCTTCCTGGAGAGAAGTGGAATGGCCGTTCTCAAAAGTCATTCCAATACCAAGAACCTACAGAGACAAGTATGTTTTCCTCTTTTTGTGGCTTCTATTCACTGCCGTTGTTTTGATGACTCATAATGGGAATCATTTTCCCAGGTGATGGAGGCTGATGCTGTGGTCCTACTCGGTGCAGATCATCTTGAGATTCCATCCACCTGGATCAAGCCGGGGGCTGCGGTCATCCGTTGGGAGCCCACCCTACACACAGGTACTGGAAGCAATGCCGGCTTGCAGTCTTCTTTCTCTCTGTTGTGGAGCAGGGTTGACCAACTAGTTTTTGTCGTGGACCGCATAGTACTCAATCGGTTTGTTCATTTTCAGATGAGTCCGGGATGTCTTCAAAGTCCGGGTTGGCGTATCTGACAGCAGCGTACAGAATACAGGTATGCCCCTTTGTCAGCTAGGACGACTTGTTTTGTATTGTATTGTGTTGTATTTATTTATTTATTTATTGTGTACAAGAATGTGGTGCACAGCAGCAGTCGGAGGCTCCAGGAGCAGCAGTATCGACCCTGGCGACTGCGCAGTCTCAACCTACAGCCCCTGACGCCCGTACCAAGGTACATCAAGGTCTCGTTCATGTGACATTTCGCCATTTCTGCATAACCCTTGAATGGACTGATTTGAATGTGGCGCTTGTTTTGTTTTTTTTTGTGCGTGCACTGTTTTTGTTTGCCAGTGACATTGAGATTTCCAGAGCTCAGACCCCCAAGGCAGTTGACCAGTTGGCAGAGGAGATTGGCCTGTTGCCAGAAGAGCTCGAAGCTTACGGCAGGAGCAAAGCAAAAGTCCGCCTCTCCTTGTTGGACCGCCTCCGAGCGCAGCCTGACGGCAGATACGTTCTGGTTGCCGGGTGAGTTGATGTCATCACTTTTGGCTTGGTGTTCCCATCACTCCTTCAGAAACGCGAGGCTAAAACTTGTCTGTTTTCTGTTAGCGTAACTCCGACCCCCCTCGGCGAAGGGAAGAGCACCGTGACCATCGGCTTAGTGCAGGCCTTGTCTGCTCACCTGAAGCTTAACTCTTTCGCCTGTCTACGACAACCCTCTCAGGGACCCACCTTTGGGGTTAAGGGTAAGGACGGCGTGGCGTGGTTGTTCACCTCAACCACAAGGCCCACAAATGAAACAAGTTTGACACCTCTGATCGAAACCCTCACCCAGTCTACGAAATTAGCGATACCGCAGCACTGTAGTTACAGTGCTGCAGTGTGCGCTGCTACATAGTGAGAGGTGTTTTCAATATTTTGCTAAGATTAATTTTTTTTTTAAGCAACATGGGAGCTACTTATTACAAAAAGTGACGTTCTACACCACTGAGAAATACACAAATACTTAAAGCTGCAAGGAGTGATGAACAGGCCCTTACGTGTCAGATTATTAGCGTAGTCCAAATCCTAGTTCACCTTTGGAGGACACCTAGTTTAAAAAAAAAAAATCCTTAAAAGGGCCAAAGTGACCCTGGCATGGCTGCTTCTAAACCCAAATGGCATAGTTCCTCTGTTCTTTTCAGACGTGGCTGATTGAGAATTTGTTTTCGGTCTATTCATGACAGGCATGCCACCTAAATTCCTGCAAAATTTCATGTCGTGAAGTGAGACAGATTTCAGGTGTGGCGAAACCTGCAAGTGTTTTTTTTTTTTTTTTTTTAATTGGGAAAGCCCTCAATATTCTGATCTATTCATCCTTGCTTTATAAAAACTCTGAAATGGAGCAATTTGAAGAGGGCCTACTCACTGCTTGAGCTCAAAATTAATTTTATAAACAAACTAAAGCATTTTTGGCCTTTCACAAAGGTGGATTTTAGATATTATTCTAAGTTAAATCTTCTGTTACAGCTGCAGCGGTCGTGAAAGCACTATATAAATAAAGATGTACTGTATTTTATTTTTTTCGAGGAAAAACAGCTACACTATTGTTAACAATGGGTCTTATTTGGTGTAAAAGTAGAAATCAAATGACATTTTTAATGGTTTAGATGGCAAGAAAATCTTCCATCCACGTGACTACACTCAAGTGTTCTTTCGGCAAAGCCATCAACGGACATTTGCTACTTTGGAACGTATCAGGGTTTTCTTTTTTGTGTCTCTTGTCAGCATGTAGCTGTCATTTCATACCCTAATGCCTTTTTGTGTCATGGAGTGAGCAGTTCATTCAGAGTCCAGTACTCAGCACTCCGTCTTTGTGCGTCCCTGTCTTGTTGTATGCCTCTGACCGTGCTTTTTTTTTTTTTTTCTTCTCGTGTCTAGGGGGAGCTGCAGGAGGGGGATATGCTCAGGTCATCCCAATGGAGGAGGTAAAACACACACACACACACACACACACACACACACACACAGCCTCCCTTAGCAGGATTAGTGTTCCCTTGGAAAAAAAAAAATCTTCAAAGTAACAGAGTCAAAAAGGTTGACATGGAGAAGTGGGACACAAGGCAAGGAGTTCATCTTCAAAGCTCCAGCCATCCAAATAAGACAAGCAAGCTTATGTCTTGCACAAAATCGAACATAAACCCTGTGCAGCTAAGAGAAACCCCGCGGAATAAAGAGAATAAAATTTTGGGGAAAATAAAGTTGTGCACTTTCCAAGAAACAACAATAAGAATTTAGGTTTCTGTCTGCGTTTTAGTTCAACCTCCATCTGACGGGTGACATTCACGCCATCACCGCTGCTAACAACTTGGTGGCGGCAGCCATCGACGCCAGGATGCTTCACGAGGCCACCCAGTCGGACAAGGTATGAAGATAATTGCACCCAAAAGTGTTGCGTTCCCTCAAACGAACCGCCTTTTGTCTGGTTTGTCCAATCCAAGGGTCTGTACAGTCGACTGGTGCCGTCAGTCAACGGAGTGAGAAGATTTTCGCCCATCCAGGTTGCCAGGCTGCGCGTAAGTGGGATCAGTTATCCTGTCTTCAAATTCTCCAGCTGTTCCCGTCCTCCCAAGTACAGCATTATACGAGTTTGTGTGAGCCCAGAGTTTTATATAGGGTTCATTTTATTGTGAAACCATTGACAATGTCATAATTCTTGGAAAGTTACTTGGTAAGGACAATAAATATGAATTTAAGAGTTATACAGAGATCGAGTTTGGACTCCTTGTGAAATATTTATCAGGTGATGATCATTTCATGGCACTGTCCCCAAAAGGTGAAGCGATACTGTTTTTTTCAATTCAATATCGCAAATGTCCTTATGAACACAAAGTCGAGTCGTTTTGAACAAAGCACATACGTCCCGAAGGGAGGAGCACCACAGCTTGTTCTCACATCTCATCTCTTTTCATTCCAGCGTCTCGGCATCGACAAAAGCGACCCTGCCTCTCTCACGCCCCAGGAAGTTAGTTCTTTTGTCCGTCTTGACCTCGACCCTTCCAAGATCACCTGGCAGAGAGGTAAAAAAAATAAAAATAAATTAAAAGCATGAACAGCGAGGAGCTGTGTTGGTTTTATGTTGACAGTGAGAGATGTAATATTTAGTCCAGCGGGCATCCTTTTTAAAAAGCACACAGATTACAAAAACACTCCCCATCATCTGAACTAAAGTTAACTGTATTTGTGGTTTTTAAAAAAAAAAAAATTAATATGTGTAACACCAGAAGTGGCAGTAAACATTCCAGCATCCGAGAGAATGGGGGTGAAAAGAGCATTTTTAACCCCGCAACATGATAAGCACTTTTAAGTGTGTCACGGGAGATAAACCCTCTCCCCTTTTTAACATTTTTTTCAGGTGTGTCAGTGTTTGCGTCTTTCAGTAGTACTATACTGCAGGAAGTGCAACCCCCCTTTCTTTTCCCTTGTTTTACAGTGGTTGATACAAATGACCGCTTTTTGAGGAAGATCACCGTCGGGCAGGCCAGCACTGAAAAAGGACAAATCAGAGAGGTTTGTTTGTTCAATTTTTTATTTTTATTTTTAAGTGCATGATCATTGCACAAAGATGAAACCATTTTTTGGGATCGCAAAAAAAAAAAAAACAGATAACAGATTTATCGTCCAATGAATTAAAAAATAATTAAAATAACTTTTTGGTGCCACGATAAATATGAATTACAGGCAGAAACTTTGTTTTATATTTTGTCCTTGAGTGTGTAACTTCACAACAAAGACAAAAATCTGCAAAAAAAAAAAGTTTTTGTTTTGGTGCTCTTTGGGGGTGTTCATAGGTCAGGTTGTAGGTGACTACCCAAGTACCCACTCTCACATGCTGTGAAAAAAAACCCTCATATCTCTTCGTTGAGGACAGTTAATGAAATCCCGCACGCGAACATTTCTCCTCCAGTAGGAACCCAGCGAGCCAAAGTCAAAGCAAATATTTGAAGAAGGCGAAAAATGATCCACGCACACATACTTACACCTAGCGTAGTTTCTCAACTGGTTCAGCACATGCTTACGTTTATCGCCTTCGTTTTGGTTCATCCTTCACTAAATACAGTTTCGCCCCTGAGGGTTTTCCAACAGAGGGAGGGGGGGGGCGGGGGAAAGAAATATTCCGTCCGTCGGTGGATCCCTGTAGTGAAAAGTCATTTTACATTTTCAGCTTGGGTTTTCTGTACTTCTCTCAGCGGGTCGTCCCCACTCGCAAGTAAATGTGACCCAAAAATGATCTAGTCTGTTTAAAACCAAGGGCTGCTCATTTCATCCCCAGCAGTTATGTCACGACAACATGCATTTATCAAAGTCAATATCATAATTTATTTCAACTCTCTTAATTGGCTTTTTTTTCTTTGTAGTTTACATTGTGCATGTTTTTGTCACACACTCTAGACAGGCTTCGACATTGCGGTGGCCAGCGAGATCATGGCTATCTTGGCTCTGGCAGACGGCCCATTCCTGCAGGAAAATGGGAGTTTCATTCATGTGTGTTTATAATTGCGACGATTAAGTCTTTCTTTGTGACGGTCTGCTTTCACAATGAATGCAGATGTCCCCGATTTGCAGTTGAACCGGCCAAAACAACATGGTAAATCCACCCCCTCAGCCCCCCTCCCCCACCTTAAAAAAATGTAAAAGAAAACATCTCATTTAAGCACCACTCAGCATGTCCACCCGACAAGGTCAACCGGCTCTGGTTTCCCATGGAGGACTGTGGCATGTGTTATTTCAAGGGCAGTGTAGGCTCCGCTATTAAATCACATTAGTCTCTTACCACCCACACTTAAGGATCTGTGGAAATACGGTGTATGACATAATTGCTGAATAACACCTCTTAAATCAAGCCATTAATCAGGTTGTGGTTTGACCCTTGAATCTTAATTCTTCATCTTGGACAATTCTACTTATTTTTTCTAGAATTTGGCCTTCAAACACCGTTCACTTAAGACATTGTTATATATGAGGTTGTATTCGTGTTGTAGTAGACTCCGATGTGTGCTCACTCCACAATATGGTATCCAACCACCGGCCCGGATGTTTCTGTCTACTGTCAGGGTGTGAGCGGGGCGCTGGCCGTGCTTATGAAGGACGCCATCAAACCCACGCTGATGCAAACCCTTGAGGTGAGTCGCCGTGCGTCACGACCACTTCATCTCAGACACACCGCGCCCTTCTCGGCTTAAGCTTCCTCTGATGAATATCTCAGGAGGATAAACAGGGAATTTAAAAGGCCTTCGCTCCCCTCGGCCTCTGCTGTCAAGTCAAATGACAAGCGCTCCACAGAGAGCTCTTAAAAGTTGAGGTATGGACTCTTTCCTCCTCCTGGCTCGCCATCTAAAGTCGGGCAGCTTGGAGGAGACCTATCTTGCTCACATTGCAACACATGTCTTGAAATTTCTTTGATAGCGGGCAGAGAAACACTTCTTGTAATGTCTACTTGGTATTTTGGAGAGTTTTGACGATAAAACGAATGGTTTGGAAAATTCTTACATGATTCGTTTGGACACACAGATCCTGCAAAACAGTCAGAAGAGAAGACCCAGAATTTATCTGCCGTTCACCCAAAACCTCGCTGCAACTTTGCGTCACCGCATCCTGTAATCGATTAATTGGATGCCCAACAAGGTCCACGTTGGCATCTGGTGTGACTTCCGAAATGTGTGAAAAGTCACACATCAAGTTGGGCAGCTTGGAGGAGACCTATCCTGCTCACATTGCAACACATGTCTTCAAATTTCTTTGATAGCGGGCAGAGAAACACTTCTTGTAATGTCTACTTGGTATTTTGGAGAGTTTTGACGATAAAACGAATGGTTTGGAAAATTCTTACATGATTCGTTTGGACACACAGATCCTGCAAAACAGTCAGAAGAGAAGACCCAGAATTTATCTGCCGTTCACCCAAAACCTCGCTGCAACTTTGCGTCACCGCATCCTGTAATCGATTAATTGGATGCCCAACAAGGTCCACGTTGGCATCTGGTGTGACTTCCGAAATGTGTGAAAAGTCACACTTATTTCTGACATTCCTTGACAGACATATGCCATCCAGCCTCTGTCATGTCGACAGTACTACCTCCGAGGGCGGAATTCCTTGAAATTAACATCCTTAGAAAAAAAAAAGCTCCACAATATCGTATCCAACCACCGGCCTGGATGTTTCTGTCTGCTGTCAGGGCGTGAGCGGGGCGCTGGCCGTGCTTATGAAGGACGCCATCAAACCCACGCTGATGCAAACCCTTGAGGTGAGTCGCCGTGCGTCACGACCACTTCATCTCAGACACACCGCGCCCTTCTCGGCTTAAGCTTCCTCTGATGAATATCTCAGGAGGATAAACAGGGAATTTAAAAGGCCTTCGCTCCCCTCGGCCTCTGCTGTCAAGTCAAATGACAAGCGCTCCACAGAGAGCTCTTAAAAGTTGAGGTATGGACTCTTTCCTCCTCCTGGCTCGCCATCTAAAGATCAAGTTGGGCAGCTTGGAGGAGACCTATCCTGCTCACATTGCAACACATGTCTTCAAATTTCTTTGATAGCGGGCAGAGAAACACTTCTTGTAATGTCTACTTGGTGTTTTGGAGAGTTTTGACTCTAAAACGAATGGTTTGGAAAATTCTTACATGATTTGTTTGGACACACAGATCCTGCAAAACAGCGATCACAGAAGGACCGGAATTTATCTGCCGTTCCCCCAAAAACATGCCGCGACTTTGCGTCACCGCATCCTGCAATCGATTAATTGGATGCCCAACAAGGTCCACGTCGGCGTCTGGTGTGACTTCCGAAATGTGTGAAAAGTCACACTTATTTCTGACATTCCTTGACGGACATATGCCATCCAGCCTCTGTCGTGTCGACGGTACTACCTCCGAGGGCAGAATTCCTTGAAATTAACATCCTTAGAAAAAAAATGTCTTGCTCAAGCCGCATCGTATTGTTCACCACACAATGTTTGCAGCGGGGCGGCTGAAATCAGCGTTGTTTTCGGGTATCTTTTTGTTTGTTTGGAATGTCCCACATTGTCTGTTTTTGGCGGTGCTGTGGGGAGTGGAAAGGGCACGCAGCAGAGATAACTTTTTTTTTTTCCCTTGTTTTTTCGGAGGAAGCGCTGTGGTCGTGTTGTCCGAGCGGTTT
>NW_017804968.1:636851-661119 GCF_001891065.2 Hippocampus comes
TATAGATTTTTTTTTTATTTTTTATACCGGGTTATGAAGTTCACTCATCAGTCAAACGGGGGGAATGGACGGTACTGGCTCTCGTTGCCCACTTGAAGGGCATTCGAATGAGTAAGTGCAGCATGCAGATGGCACGGGAAAGCACGGCTTTCGTCAAAATGAAGCTCCTCAACTAACTTCAACATTGCTTCATTGGCACCAGGATGCCAACAAGATGACACCAAAGCTCTCCTTTTTATTCCTTCGGCCTGAGCAACCCAAACAATTGAATAGGTAAGTTTTTAAAATGCAGCAGTTTCTCCCAGTGGACTCAAACTCTGCTGATTTGAAACCTAAAATGGAGCACCGATGCCACCTACTGGTGGTTGTGCATCAGTAATGTTGTTTGAAATTTACAGCGGAGCAACGTGATGGCTCAAATGCTCTCGTGGGCCTTTTTATGACCTTGACGCTGTGGGTTTCCCATTCATTTGTTTCATTCATCAGGAGGAGAAAAAAAGCCTGCTGGCACATTTTGTTAGTCAGGCCCCTTTGAACTTTTTTTTTTAATCCCCATTTTATGCACTGTATGTGCTGCCAGCCCACACTGAGCCACTCATCCCCCAACATTGTCCTCGAAAGATGTCGCGTGAAAGAAAAGGTCCTTTCCAATTTCAACCGGAGCCGGGTGAGTTGCTGTTGGTTACACTGTCTGACTAAACGCTTGTGTGTCTTGTGTACCCCCTCGCCATTGTTGCAGGGTTCACCCGTGTTTGTCCACGCCGGGCCCTTCGCCAACATCGCCCATGGCAACTCTTCGGTCCTCGCAGACAAGCTGGCTTTGAAGTTGGTGGGACGGGACGGCTTTGTGGGCAAGTGCACACCGCCCCTGCGCATACAGATCAAGTGTTACCCATACTCACGACGGAGACAAGGAGTCACGTTTTAAAATACACTCTAGACTTACACTTGGAATTACTTCCTTACTCTCGCAGCCTTTGGCCCACATTCTTTGCTACTCTGGCATCGCTATCCGGTGAAGCTTTCTAGGAAATTGGTGGAAAGATTGCGTGAAAACAGACAGGAAAGAGGAAGGAAGTAAATTGATAATCTTAAGACCCTGAGGAATTTTGGAGTAAGCCATGCTAATCCTTTCAACGCCAAGGCGTACATGAGCCTTTCCATTTTTTTAAATCTATCCATCTATTCATCTGTTCTTGTTGTCTACGTTTACTTTGGCAGCAGAAACATGTTTGGAATGCGGGTTAGCGGGCCTTCGCGGCCACTGTCGAACGATTTAGATGTATACACGAAGCTCCGTTGTGTGCGCGATAACAGGTAAACAACACTTTTAACACGTTGAACACGGGCAGTCAGCTGTTATGAGGTAACCAGTGTAGGGTTTCAAAACACTGCAAATCTCATTAAAAAGGAACAGAAAAAAAACCTTCCACACTTGTTTTCCATCAGTCAACCTCGTTCCCTCCCTTCATTGTCTGAGGCCCTCTGATAATCTACTGAAAAATATGGCAAGGTTAGACAAAACTGCCGAAAGGGATTCCTCACAGAAATATAAAATCAAACATTTATTGAATGTTTTTGAGCTTTTTGACTGATCTTTAAAGACCCAAAGATGGGTTTTCTATGATGAATTAAGCACGGAACCAATCAAAAGAAAGAATAACTTCTTCGAAAATAATTTATTTCCTGATAAATGACATCATGACAATCCTTGACTGGCAACCTCATCTTTATTTTCTACTCAAAAGCTGTGCAGCTCTCATATCCAAAGCGATGCAACGCCGCCATCAACAGGGATCTGTTTGTCAATCTGTTCTGCATTAAGGGCAGCCCTTGACAAACCGACAAAATCTGCTTTTGAGTCTCATTTAAGGTCATCCGCCGTCTGCACTTCATGCCGTCGCATTCGGTCATTTACTGAAGACAATATTTGGGTCTGGAGAAAATTATGCAAGACGTCATCCAGCCCTACCTGTCTGTGGGATTGTTACTCGACACTCGGGTATGCGAGGAACTCGACCTCCCGCCCGTCGTTCCCCAAAGCGGCAGCTGGGATGCATGATGACCCCCCTCACCCCCCACCCCCGAGCAAACGCACTTCCTTCCGCTCCCATCAACTTGCTGCCTCAACTTTAAAAATCCCCCCCCTACCCAAGTCACCTCCTTTAATCCTTTGAGCTAATTGCTGAGGTGTGCAATAGTGTGACATTGCGACATAAACTGCCCGACTGTGAAAGACACTTGTGACAAAAGCATTAAACAGGTCATAAACCGCTTCATAACTGATGAACACTCTTCCGAAAAAAAGAGAGCGATTGTATCAAGAAGTCGGTCAAAATGGCTACTTGGACGAATTGTTTTGCCGTTCTCTTTCATGGATGATTTTTTGAAAATAGCATTTCATACGCGTGTGGAGCACAAGGACAGTGACGTCAAATGAGATGAAAGGCAAATGGAATGATTGAATCCAAAATTTCAAATGAAATTAAACTCAAGGAGTGCAGATGAACGTCTTTCAGATGTCCCACGCGTGTCTTTTAAATAAGAGTAAATTATCTTTAATAAGTTTAAAAAAACTGCCACTTCAATTTAGAAATATATGTAATCTACAGTTTTTTTTCCAGATTTTCTGCGGTATTTAAAAGTTCTTTGACAGGCACCAAACCTACTTTGCCACAAAATGCAAACATGCTCACAAATGGCAAACGACGACTAAAACGAAGGTAAAGATTTTTGTTGTTGTTTAGACGCACACATGCCATGTGAAATGGGCCAACTTCCTGTTTTGTTCACGACCTCCGTTTATACCCCCCCAAAAAAAATCTTCACATCCATCCGGTGAATGTTGGACAGCTTTCTACTTTTTCTTTCATCACTTCCCATTACGGCACTTTTCATTCATGCGCGGATGTTGGAAAGGGTCAAGTGGAGCGATTCAAAGTTCAGATGCAAAATCACGGCGGTGACGTGCGTCGGGGCTATCTAACAATGCACAATGTTGTTAGCGTTGGTCCAAAACGTGTGAAGAAGGGGATGATCTCTTTCTCCGACGTGAAAGCGTTGATGTTAACAGCGGGGTGGGAACGCAAACAAAAGTTTCGAAAATCATGTGTGGCCTCCTCCATCCTTCCTTTTTCCTCCCCGCAGTCTAACAATGGATCGCTTAGCCCCATTTGTCTTTCACATGTTCCTCATATGCCGCAAACTGATTTAATTACTTCGTGTTTGATGCATTGTGCACACTACGGTACAAGACAGTTTGGCAACAAAGCATTATCATCGTCATCATTAAATTACATCGCTGGTTTTTGCCTTCTACATCCTAGTCACAATACAAGGATATATAGATTTTTTTTTTATTTTTTATACCGGGTTATGAAGTTCACTCATCAGTCAAACGGGGGGAATGGACGGTACTGGCTCTCGTTGCCCACTTGAAGGGCATTCGAATGAGTAAGTGCAGCATGCAGATGGCACGGGAAAGCACGGCTTTCGTCAAAATGAAGCTCCTCAACTAACTTCAACATTGCTTCATTGGCACCAGGATGCCAACAAGATGACACCAAAGCTCTCCTTTTTATTCCTTCGGCCTGAGCAACCCAAACAATTGAATAGGTAAGTTTTTAAAATGCAGCAGTTTCTCCCAGTGGACTCAAACTCTGCTGATTTGAAACCTAAAATGGAGCACCGATGCCACCTACTGGTGGTTGTGCATCAGTAATGTTGTTTGAAATTTACAGCGGAGCAACGTGATGGCTCAAATGCTCTCGTGGGCCTTTTTATGACCTTGACGCTGTGGGTTTCCCATTCATTTGTTTCATTCATCAGGAGGAGAAAAAAAGCCTGCTGGCACATTTTGTTAGTCAGGCCCCTTTGAACTTTTTTTTTTAATCCCCATTTTATGCACTGTATGTGCTGCCAGCCCACACTGAGCCACTCATCCCCCAACATTGTCCTCGAAAGATGTCGCGTGAAAGAAAAGGTCCTTTCCAATTTCAACCGGAGCCGGGTGAGTTGCTGTTGGTTACACTGTCTGACTAAACGCTTGTGTGTCTTGTGTACCCCCTCGCCATTGTTGCAGGGTTCACCCGTGTTTGTCCACGCCGGGCCCTTCGCCAACATCGCCCATGGCAACTCTTCGGTCCTCGCAGACAAGCTGGCTTTGAAGTTGGTGGGACGGGACGGCTTTGTGGGCAAGTGCACACCGCCCCTGCGCATACAGATCAAGTGTTACCCATACTCACGACGGAGACAAGGAGTCACGTTTTAAAATACACTCTAGACTTACACTTGGAATTACTTCCTTACTCTCGCAGCCTTTGGCCCACATTCTTTGCTACTCTGGCATCGCTATCCGGTGAAGCTTTCTAGGAAATTGGTGGAAAGATTGCGTGAAAACAGACAGGAAAGAGGAAGGAAGTAAATTGATAATCTTAAGACCCTGAGGAATTTTGGAGTAAGCCATGCTAATCCTTTCAACGCCAAGGCGTACATGAGCCTTTCCATTTTTTTAAATCTATCCATCTATTCATCTGTTCTTGTTGTCTACGTTTACTTTGGCAGCAGAAACATGTTTGGAATGCGGGTTAGCGGGCCTTCGCGGCCACTGTCGAACGATTTAGATGTATACACGAAGCTCCGTTGTGTGCGCGATAACAGGTAAACAACACTTTTAACACGTTGAACACGGGCAGTCAGCTGTTATGAGGTAACCAGTGTAGGGTTTCAAAACACTGCAAATCTCATTAAAAAGGAACAGAAAAAAAACCTTCCACACTTGTTTTCCATCAGTCAACCTCGTTCCCTCCCTTCATTGTCTGAGGCCCTCTGATAATCTACTGAAAAATATGGCAAGGTTAGACAAAACTGCCGAAAGGGATTCCTCACAGAAATATAAAATCAAACATTTATTGAATGTTTTTGAGCTTTTTGACTGATCTTTAAAGACCCAAAGATGGGTTTTCTATGATGAATTAAGCACGGAACCAATCAAAAGAAAGAATAACTTCTTCGAAAATAATTTATTTCCTGATAAATGACATCATGACAATCCTTGACTGGCAACCTCATCTTTATTTTCTACTCAAAAGCTGTGCAGCTCTCATATCCAAAGCGATGCAACGCCGCCATCAACAGGGATCTGTTTGTCAATCTGTTCTGCATTAAGGGCAGCCCTTGACAAACCGACAAAATCTGCTTTTGAGTCTCATTTAAGGTCATCCGCCGTCTGCACTTCATGCCGTCGCATTCGGTCATTTACTGAAGACAATATTTGGGTCTGGAGAAAATTATGCAAGACGTCATCCAGCCCTACCTGTCTGTGGGATTGTTACTCGACACTCGGGTATGCGAGGAACTCGACCTCCCGCCCGTCGTTCCCCAAAGCGGCAGCTGGGATGCATGATGACCCCCCTCACCCCCCACCCCCGAGCAAACGCACTTCCTTCCGCTCCCATCAACTTGCTGCCTCAACTTTAAAAATCCCCCCCCTACCCAAGTCACCTCCTTTAATCCTTTGAGCTAATTGCTGAGGTGTGCAATAGTGTGACATTGCGACATAAACTGCCCGACTGTGAAAGACACTTGTGACAAAAGCATTAAACAGGTCATAAACCGCTTCATAACTGATGAACACTCTTCCGAAAAAAAGAGAGCGATTGTATCAAGAAGTCGGTCAAAATGGCTACTTGGACGAATTGTTTTGCCGTTCTCTTTCATGGATGATTTTTTGAAAATAGCATTTCATACGCGTGTGGAGCACAAGGACAGTGACGTCAAATGAGATGAAAGGCAAATGGAATGATTGAATCCAAAATTTCAAATGAAATTAAACTCAAGGAGTGCAGATGAACGTCTTTCAGATGTCCCACGCGTGTCTTTTAAATAAGAGTAAATTATCTTTAATAAGTTTAAAAAAACTGCCACTTCAATTTAGAAATATATGTAATCTACAGTTTTTTTTCCAGATTTTCTGCGGTATTTAAAAGTTCTTTGACAGGCACCAAACCTACTTTGCCACAAAATGCAAACATGCTCACAAATGGCAAACGACGACTAAAACGAAGGTAAAGATTTTTGTTGTTGTTTTAGCGTAACCCTGTAAAGCTGAGTTGAAAAATGAACTCTTGTTGAACTCGCTGAAGGACGCATGAGGGCCGGGGGTGTGTGCTCAAATTCATGGCCGCGCTTCATTGGGCTCTGTGTTACCATTTTTCAAGTCACCTCGACCTTAAATGAAGTCGCTCTGTCAGCTGAAATCCCTCATTCACGTTGTTTGTTACATTTTTAGTATTGACCTGGATCTTCCCTCGACTATAGATTTGATGTATTTTGTGATCGGCTGTAATGTCTTCCAATCCAATCAATGACCGAATGCGAATGATGAACCGCGATACAGCAAGCTAACATTTTATGATGGAAAACTGGCCTAACAGGAAGTAGATGTTGCTAGTTGCTTGTCCTTTTTTTCCCCCCCTCCGCATGTCATCCGCCGTCATGTCCATCCTGTCTCTTGGGATGGTTCAAGGTCATCACCCAGATACGGAAACTTGCAAGAGCTTGCGCATAACATCGACAAAGACGAAAACAACTCACTTATGTTCAATTCAAGCTTCAATGAATCCCAAAGCCCATCTTTTGGGAAGGTGGGAGGAAGCGCAGCAATGCAAGTTGAAGGGACTGCTAACCCGCTCACCACAAGACCAACCTGCTGCCGCCTAACCAAATCACGCCGATTTACTTGCCGCATTTCCTAACATGCGTCCCATTCATTTGCCGTTCTCTTTCATGGATGATTTTTTGAAAATAGCATTTCATACGCGTGTGGAGCACAAGGACAGTGACGTCAAATGAGATGAAAGGCAAATGGAATGATTGAATCCAAAATTTCAAATGAAATTAAACTCAAGGAGTGCAGATGAACGTCTTTCAGATGTCCCACGCGTGTCTTTTAAATACGAGTAAATTATCTTTAATAAGTTTAAAAAAACTGCCACTTCAATTTAGAAATATATGTAATCTACAGTTTTTTTTCCAGATTTTCTGCGGTATTTAAAAGTTCTTTGACAGGCACCAAACCTACTTTGCCACAAAATGCAAACATGCTCACAAATGGCAAACGACGACTAAAACGAAGGTAAAGATTTTTGTTGTTGTTGTTTTAGCGTAACCCTGTAAAGCTGAGTTGAAAAATGAACTCTTGTTGAACTCGCTGAAGGACGCATGAGGGCCGGGGGTGTGTGCTCAAATTCATGGCCGCGCTTCATTGGGCTCTGTGTTACCATTTTTCAAGTCACCTCGACCTTAAATGAAGTCGCTCTGTCAGCTGAAATCCCTCATTCACGTTGTTTGTTACATTTTTAGTATTGACCTGGATCTTCCCTCGACTATAGATTTGATGTATTTTGTGATCGGCTGTAATGTCTTCCAATCCAATCAATGACCGAATGCGAATGATGAACCGCGATACAGCAAGCTAACATTTTATGATGGAAAACTGGCCTAACAGGAAGTAGATGTTGCTAGTTGCTTGTCCTTTTTTTCCCCCCCTCCGCATGTCATCCGCCGTCATGTCCATCCTGTCTCTTGGGATGGTTCAAGGTCATCACCCAGATACGGAAACTTGCAAGAGCTTGCGCATAACATCGACAAAGACGAAAACAACTCACTTATGTTCAATTCAAGCTTCAATGAATCCCAAAGCCCATCTTTTGGGAAGGTGGGAGGAAGCGCAGCAATGCAAGTTGAAGGGACTGCTAACCCGCTCACCACAAGACCAACCTGCTGCCGCCTAACCAAATCACGCCGATTTACTTGCCGCATTTCCTAACATGCGTCCCATTCACGTCAGCGCGATCACATTCATTCGATTTGAAATGTTAACTGGGTTCGCCGTTTGCTCATTACGCTCACAGCCCCACATGCCGAATGCCGTACTTGTTGACTTTTAGAAAGTCGGCGGGGTTTTGATGCCTCGTCGTAACAGAAGAATCGAGCCGTTTATCATTTCATGGCTCAAAAACATGACGTGACCAGATGGATAATTCACTTAGCTTGTACGTGGGAGGATCAACCAGCTATTCCTGTGACTCGCAGCGAGTCATGATGAATTGGCTTTCCGTCTTGTCCGGTGGTCACAAACAGCCCATCAAGGCAACGAATGGTAACTGCACGCAACAATTTTCTTATTTTCTTCATCCTTTAATTCATGCTTCTTTCAAACTGATGCCAAGCACCGCGGCTGATTCATGTTGTACTTTGACTGTCCGAAAGCTCATCAGTCGATTTTGGAAACGATTTTTTAGTGAAAGTGCCTCTTCCCGCTTTTCCTGCTTTTCAGCTCATCTGAGAAAAGTCCATAAATGGGAAAATGGGCGTGGCCTGCTCAAGCATCTATTGAACTGGTTGTAGCTTTGAAATACATCTCCGTAGTAGTTCAAGATTGGCTCAAACAAGCAAGTGTTGTTCAAGCGTTGTCATGCGCACGTGCATGCATGTTGAGCCAGGGAAGCTTATCTCAACAAGGGCGCTATGCCAGGTGGAGTGCAATGTTTGCTTTCCTTGGCCCGGTTCAAAAGGCGGGTGGGTAAGGGCATCCTTACCAGAGGGAGGCCCTGTGACTCTTTCAGACGGCGCAGTGAAACATCACTCACCGCACATAAACACCAAGGGAAAAAAAAACAAATTTTTATCGATAGTTTCCCCCTCTCCTGCACACTCTAAACACATTAAAACATTGTAAAATAATACATCAAATTGGAGTTGGGACAATACTCACAGGCATACGATATGCGATGTATCCAAAAAATCCCTGGGACTGCTGTCACAAAAATATATTTTAAACACAAGCCACAAATTTTTCCCCGATCGTGGGCCAGATGATCAACGTCTACAACGAGCTCCTGTGGCTAAAATCGTGCGCCTCACATTGCAGTGACCGAAGCTGGCTTTGGAGCGGACATCGGGATGGAGAAGTTCTTCAACATTAAATGCCGGACTTCGGGCTTGAGGCCCAATGTGGTTGTGCTAGTTGCGACCGTTCGGGCTCTGAAGATGCACGGCGGAGGCCCCAACGTAAGTCCCCGACAACGCACTGTCATGATAAAGACCGAGAAACCACCATTGTGTCATTTTGCCCGCTGGTATTTTGTCAGCAGCCTTTTTAGCGGTCATGTCATTTGAAGTTACGCAAACACCAACTTATATTTTTGTGCCACAGTTGTCCGGTCGGACGAAGCGAATTGTAATTTAAAGTATGACATTGCAAAGCAGCAGCAAACCGAGTTAAAGATATTTAAAAGCAAAGTAAAGAAAAAAAAACAGCTTCCCAAAATCACAAAAAATGCACAAAGTGCAGGAACAAGATTTTCCAAAACGTGATTTTAAAAATATTGTAAGACCTTAATCCTATTTATGGGGGAAAAAAAGCAGAGTTTATAATCTGGATTGAAAAGCATTTACAATATCTTGGTATGTTTTGAATCTTTATTCATTCATATTATTCACACTGATCGGAAAGTGTTATACACGCGTGCGTCTTATTCACGATTTAATGGTACTGTATATAATAAGCTCCTTTCATTTCGCATTGCGTTTCTGAGAAATTTGAAAGGCTAATGTCATGATTTGACCCAAATCTTTCAAAATGTGTCCCAAATTCAACAACACGTGATTATTTTTGTTTTCAGGTATCCGCCGGCATGCCGCTTCCACGAGAATACATCGACGAGGTACGAGACACTTTCATTTTTTTTTTTTTTCGATCTCCTCTCGTAGTGACACGTAAGTAAATAAGCAGAAAAGTATTTGTAGGCACTTTTTAATTCCATTTAGGCGTGGCGGTCAGGATGCTTGCAGCCCAATTAAAGCTCCTTAAATTCGTTAGGCGAGGCAAGACTTCAATTACGAATCAGTCATTTGCTTCTTTCTATAACGTAGTTTGGCAGCCCAGCTGCAAGTTGGCTTTCTTTTTAATGAACCCGTGACATTTGCACATATGCACAGTTTAAAACAGCTTTTAATTCAAGTGGCAAGAGTTGCATTTCAACTATCACAAAACTAAAAAATGAAATCTGATCGTTTCCACTTTATAAGGCGCACGCAAAAGCATTCAGTTTTCTCAAAAGCCAACAGTGAGCCTTATAATCTGATGCGCCTTGTATGTGGAACAATATTCTGATTTCTTGGACGTAGTATTTTAAATAATTCTGGAAAGCGCTTTGTTACAGCTGCAGCAGCTCGATAGAAATAAAGCTGTATTGTATTCCCTTTAGTGTACCGCCATCTAGTGGACACATAACGCAACCACAGCCACTTTTTTTAACTTCTTTTCTATGCGCCTTATAATCCGGTGCATCCTATATATGAAAACAGTTTAAAATAGGCCATTCATTGAAGGTACGCTTTATACTCTGAAGTGTGTTATAGTGCGGAAAATACGGTAATTTGGCCTTTTTTGGGGAGGGGTGTTGCATTTCTTGACACTTCATTGCATCCGCCCTTTCTTTCTGGCTCCCACCTATTTTCACGCTGACACCTTATCCATTCATTTTGCCCGCTAATGCGATAAAGAGTAGCGACTTGACTGACAGCTGAAACCAACTTTGAATGTGGTTTTCCCGTAATGCGGAGGAGGTGTTATCCTCATATCTGGCTTGGATTAAGCACGCTCCAGGGCAGATTCAGCTGACCAAATAATGTAGCGGCGTCGCTGAATTGTCGAGCCTGTAACAAGAACCAGAAGTAGTTGGGGCAAAACAGAGCTGGTGAAATGAATTTTATGAGACCAGGTGTGGCTCTGCTAGGATGGCTGCGCACGCGTGCACACGCTGCGGTCAAACGTGGGTGTAACAATGTGCGGTTCATGTGCTTGGCAGTCTAAGCCAGACTCCCACATGTCATAAACATTTCTAAAATATGTTGTTATATGTGATTAATAGGATGGTGGAATAGCTGGGCAAAGGATTTTTTTAGGGCCACACTGAAAAGAAAATATGATGAGTGGGGTGGCTATAATGTTAGAGAAATTCATTCACACTGGTCTGAGAATAATGTTGAAACATTTCTCGAATCGTCATTTTGTTCTGAACATACATTGGAAGTACGGATTTTTGTTTTAACTGTTTCGAGAGTAAAACAAAAGATTCGGTATGGGGGGCGGGGGGGATGAATGTTTTGTGAATTTTGAGCAATACAGAAGACATGCAATATCGTTAAATATTTATACAGCACTTCTGCTGAGCTGATCGAGCTAATGTGCTTATGCATATGGCTTAGTCCATTTAAAATTACAACTTTTTTTTCTTGTAACAGCATTTTTTAAAATCTCATTTATTTATTGATTGAAAACGTAAGTTTAAAAAAAGGGGGGGAGGCGGGGGGGGTCTTGTGAAATGACTTTGCTTGTCAACTTCAGCCAGCCGTGTTACAATAGGCACTCAAGCATGCGACTTTCACAACACTTCATTGATCATTTCTATTTCTTTTTCTTTGCAGAATCTCACTCTTGTTAAACACGGCTGCCTCAGCAACCTGAGAAAGCAGATCGAGATCGCTCATCTGTTTGGAGTTCCGGTCGTGGTCGCTCTAAATGTCTTCAAGTAAGAATCATTCCTTCACTACTTTTTAGCCGTTGTGTTGTCATGGCTACAGAACGCTGCAATTTTTCAGGACAGACACCCAGCCTGAGATAGAGCTTGTGTGTAAGATCGCCAAAGAGTGCGGGGCGTCCGACGCGGTGCCGTGCCACCACTGGGCGCAGGGAGGGCGAGGTGCTGTGGAACTCGCCCAGGCCGTGAAAGCTGCCAGCGGCAGAGCCAGCAACTTCCAGTTCCTCTACGACATTGAGGTGAGACTGTGGTAGGGTCGCAATTTATTCCCACGCAAAGTTTCGCAGCTCCCACTCACTCTCATTCCATAGATGCCTACACCTCTAATTATCTCTGCCTGTTTGGATTATTTTTTTTGGGAGGGGTGGCGTCCGAGTTGAAGAATACTGATGTGGGAGGAGGAAGGGAGGGGGGGTTTTGGGGATCAGCTGTTTTGAGTTAGTGTCCCTGGGAATTTGTGACTCCAATTAACTGATCCTGTTATGATCCTGTCCCCGCCCATTCTCCAGGATGCATCTGCATGCTCGCCAAGCATGCAACAACAGGAGTACAATACTGTACTTTCATACAAAGACTGATTTGATTACCAACCATAATGTGATGTTCATCTTGCAAAAGTTCAGATTTTAAAAAATATATTTTTTTTAACAAATATGTTATTTTGTCGATGTTTTCGACTTGATGTTGGTCATTGACCTCAATGTCAGAAATTAGATGAAAAAATGTTGATCGTTGTTTTCCACAATCCAAGCCGATGTTTGCAAATGTCTTATTATGATTAAACACGAAAATAATCCATCTCCTTTCATGGAAGACCGCAGACATCTCAGAGTATTTCCTGTTGAGAGGCTGAAAATTCCGAGGATTTGGACAATTTGAAAGTGAAACAATGTCTTTCCTGTGGGTCGAACTCGACTATGCTTCTTTAACACCATGCAGTACTGTAAACCTTGTGCACAACTTGAATTGGCTCGAGTCTGTACATTGCTTTCTACCTCTCTTGTCCCATGAATGCATATTCATGCAATCAAATTGCTCCCCACATCCTCTCTTTTGTTTTTCCTGGGTGTGATAGATGCCAATAGTGGAGAAGATTCGAACCATCGCCCAAAAGGTGTATGGAGCTAATGACATTGAGCTGTCCTCGGAGGCCATGGACAAAATAAATGACTATGATCAGCAGGTGAGATTGCACTTATTTGTCTGAAATGGATTTCAATTATTGTAGTCTAATTTTCTTTACCCCCCCCCCCTCCCCCAAAAAAGGGCTATGGTTCTTTACCAATCTGCATGGCCAAGACTCACCTTTCCCTGTCCCACATGCCGGACAAGAAAGGCGCCCCCACTGGTTTCATTTTGCCAATCCGAGATGTTCGCGCCAGCATCGGCGCTGGCTTCATCTATCCCCTCGTGGGAACGGTAAGTAGGAGATTGCGATTTCGCAATGCACAAATGTGATTGAATCCGTTTCATCCAATTTTAACCCTTTCATGCACCCTGTCACTTGATAACACGGTGGTGTCAAAAATAAGGCCCGAGGGCCGGAACCGGCCCCAAGGAGGTTCGATCAGGCCCGCAGGATCATTTAAAAGTGAAACAATGTATTAAAGACACGGAATGTATATTTTTCATAAAATGCACTTCATGGATTATCCACTAGGGTCACATTGTTTTTGATCAGAGTAGAAGACAACATTGTTTTGATCAGAGAAGAAAACAGCAGTCTCAGTCTGTCACTGAGACAGACCCATCGCATCAGACAGTATCAATGCGCCAATGCGTCTTGATACCAAAACAAAGGAACGACATGATATTTTTGGTTATTTATAGCAGAGTATGGTATAACGTTAATGGTACGGCCCACTTGACATCTCCTGAGTCCGTATGTGGCCCACAATGTGAAATGAGTTTGACTGAGATGAAAACCTCTCGGTCGGTGAGGGGCTTGAGCATGAAGGGAGCCGGGTTCCTTCAATATTTCACATCCTGCCGTTTCACCACGATGCCCCCGACAGCCGGGCTTTGATTGGCGCGATGACGAGGTGTCAGACACCAGGGCACGCTGGGAAGGGGTGGCGGTGTCTCGATGTGGCGTCTAATCGGCTCTTGCCTTTCATCTGCCGCGGCCTCGTGGAGTCACTGGTCCATTGGCGACCCTTGAACTGTGACTCGCAACCAAAACACAGTCTCATAGAAGTTCTTTGAACTATTTATTAGATCAATAAGTCACTTTAACACAGAGATCTGGCAAAATAGTCGTCCCCGGTCATAATTCAAGGAAGTATTTGTGTGGAAAAAGACTCGTATTTGTGTGTTTATACCCAATGTTTTATCAACCGGTATTTTTAGTGGAGGTTTATAGCCCCTTCTAAAAGTATTGGAATGGCAAGGTCAGTTCCTTTGTTTTTCTTGTAAACTGAAGACATTTTGGCTCCTGGTCAAGATAAATATAACACAAAAGTTGAGAATTCCAGCTTTTATTTCATGGTATTTACGTCTAGGAATGTTGAACAACTCAAGACAGAGCACCTTTTTTGTTTGAGACCACCCACTTTACAAGTGTGCAAAAATCATTGGAATGGACCTAATTCAGTTACCTTCAAGTGAATAACGTTTAATATCTGGTGGCACTTTGGTTGTGACATTCATCTTTTGATCACAAAACCCGACTGTCTTCAGCAGACGAGAAAAACAAAGGCCATTGACCTTTCCGTTCTACTGCTTTTGAAGGGGACGGGATGGAAAATGCCCTTGGATGTGGGAAAGGAGAGGCACCGAGTAGAATTACAATTTTTTTGTTTTTTGTTTTTGTTTACATGGTCTCTCATTGATTTTCACCCGGACAGCCGTAAACAAGCGTGCTTTAAGCCACTTGATGACATTTTTACAGCACGCCGCAAACTCGGTGAATGGAGTCCAACATTCAAATAGTAGTCAGAATGCGGTCATCCCAAAAATAACTTCAGAAGTGACATATTGTCACTTTTTTGCTGCAGAGTCTTCATGCCCACAAACATGGCCACAAGCTGTTTGGTCGCAGGAGTGGTGGGAACCCGGTCGTTTAGTCCCCACTGACTCCTAGACGGGGAAATATCCGAGCAATCTGGTTCTGGTGGTGGTGGTGTGGGGGTTGACCGTGAGACCAGGGGGACATTTAGTCCTGGGAAAAAAGGGTTAAAGGGGTCTTTTCAGGGTTAAGAATCAGGAAAGGGACTGATGTCATTCTTCTGAAATGTGAGGGAGGGGTGAAACGCAGAACAATGGAACCCTGAAGAGTTCATATCCCGTGGCCTCCACCCGGCACCATTCAACCCGAAACAGCTCAGATTTATCGAAAACCCTCCTCCTCCAGCAGATTTCTCATGCTCACCGCTTGGTTAACGTCGAACAACTCAATATATTTGAAGGCTGGACTTGAGGAAAGAATCCACGTGAGATCAAAGTTGAACTCAATGAATTTTTTTTGTCCAGCGGAATATTTGATCGCATTTTTTTTGTGGCGCAAAAGCCCACGAGCGCAGTAAATGTTGCCGTCTTCACAGCTGACCTGCATTTTAAGTGCACCTTTTACTGTAATTTCTTCAACATTTATTACCGTTAGTGTCGACGATGCCGTGCAATCCATATGTTGATCCAACCCAAGCAACTGCTGATGCCAAAAAAAAGTTTTCCCCAGCGTTCCGCCGACTCACCCTTTCGGTTGTCTGATACTCTCTGTAATTGTCTGATGATTTTATAAGTTTGTTTGCGTTGGAATTCAATTCTATAATCCCCCCCATTCCTCTCGTGAGCTACTGTGATTTGGAGAGGATATTCTCCACAAATAGCGTGAGTCCGAAACCCTCGGGGATAGTCGCAGACAAAGGCACGCTGTGTTTTTTAGTATAATACGGGGACTTATGTGGTCAAGTGGAGTATCCGACTTTGGCTTTGTGCTGTGTTTTTTTCTCAGACGTGAGAAGCAGAGAGCTACACTTGTCTCCAAGTGCCATCTTGTTAGTGCCGTCTTTTCAGATTCAAACTGGAGGCCGAAATTGAGATGATCATGTTGTACAACACTTTTTTTTTCTTTTTCCTCAATTTAGGCTGCCAAGGCCTTCACAAAAAGTAGTGCTGGACCATGAAACTTCAACTAGATTAACAATGTTTATTTAAACCAGCAGATTTTTTTTTTTTTTAAATACATTTTTAAAAATTGACAGTTATGATACAGTACGGTATATAGTACAAGTCAGACATTCCATTGACTTGCCTTACAAACAGTAAAAAAAAAAAAAAAAGCCAAATGAGTAAAATATGACACAAAAAAATAATACATACAGAAAAAATAATAATGAACAATAATTCACTGAAAGTGACATCACAGTTATTCAGAGCTCAGGTAAAGACCAATCGCGGCTCAGCTTGCGAGCGTCACATGACCAAACTGAGAAAAACAGCTGAGCCGTGAGCAATTGTAATGTCACCTTTCGTGAATTTTGCTTCCTTGATTCATATCCCACACGTTGATTATTAATCAGAATAATGTGTTTAGATTGGTTGGGCCGCATGGAACAGATTGTAAAGAAAATATTTGACTTGGCTTCCCCCTTCATGTGTATCGGTGCTTTTTGAAAAATTGGGAGATTTTGTCAAATTAAGAGTATGTGGACTTTCAGTCTTCGCGAATAGCAGCGGCCATCTGTACTTTCTTCGGACATCATGGCTACTCAGCTAACTCGGGTGTCAAAGGGAGGCCCTTGGGTGGAAGTGGTTTCCGCATTGTTACATGACTTAGTGGCGACCACTAGATAAGGATGTAATGCGACTCTATTGAATTCCATCAAGTCCGCTCACACGTTGAGTCATGTGTGCCTTGTAGAGTCATGATGACCTCAGTCGTCAGAAGTGGGCTCGGAGCTTGCCGCAAGTACTCCCCCCGGTTTTGTTTACTTGCAGTGCCGCCTTTCCTTTCCCCGCGCAGGAAATTGCCCGGTCACTTCTTCCCGCCTGAGCTCCACTAATGGTCTTGTAAATTTGCCCCTGGGTCACAGGCAAGCAGGCATGCAAAGAATGCTGCCAAATCGTTTTCTTGTCCGCTGGGTCAAACGGTTTTTGGGGGCAGGACTTTTAGGAGACAAACCTTGGTCTCCAATCAGGAGCGTTGTGTAAAAGTGTCCGCCAAATAACTTTTGGGTATTAAAATAAAACCGGGTGTTCGTGACGTTCTGTCACTTTCTCCAAAACTTTAATAACCACAGAAGGGTCATTTTAGTTCCCTCTCCATTAATATACTGCTCCTGTTAGCCCCAAAATAGCTTCAAAGCTCTGTCACCAACTTGTCTGCCAAGTGTGTCATGTTGTGGTTATTTACCTTTCACACATAGGCTTCATTTGAAGTGATTGCACTAAACGTAATACTGTTAATATCAGTCAAAGTTCCAGTGTGTCTCCTCTCATGTCCCGAATTCAATTCTGCCCTCTTAAAATGTTTCCCCTCTTATTCAATAAATCCACATGACCTTGTTATGTCCGGCTGGCTCCTCATCGTGAGTTACAATAAATGGTTTAATTGGTGACAGAATCTTTTACATTCCCAAATTCTGAAGGAATTATTAGGTTGTGGTTTTTTTTCTTCTTTTGTTTTTTAGCAGTCTGAAAGGACAAAGGCACCATTGACTAGTGGCTGAATTCATGATGCCTAAAGTGAAGGTTGTCATTTTCCACACTGCTCTATGGTGCGGAGTTAACTCGAAATTATAGTCATTGAACCTGCAAGTTTGGATAGAAAGTCTTGGGGAGCTGCTCATTTGGTGCATACAGCGTGTTGTGGGGACAATGCTAATTTAAAGCTACGGCTATTATCCAAATTGTAATGCTGCCTGTTGATGAGCTACTGCCATCAGTTGTGCTTTTATTATATCTTTCAAAAAGCACTGACCCCAGATAAACCTTTTTTTTTTTTTAGGTCTGATTTATACACCCTGATAAAATCCTCTTGCTGGCATGCCCATCTCAAATTCAATTCACTGCACACCATCCATCCATTTGTTATCCATACCGCTTATCCTCAAGGTTCTTTTCAATGGGTGACAGGTCTGGACTGCTGGCAGGCCAGTTTAATACTCTTGCTATGAAGCTGCACTGTTGGAAGATGTGCAGTATTTGGCTTGTTATCCTCAAAAAGGCATGCCAGATCTGGTCCCGGGCCTTGACTTTGTCCTTATATGCCTTGTCTTCCATTCAGATGAGCACCATGCCCGGCCTGCCGACTCGACCCTGTTTCTACGATATTGACCTGGACCCGCTCACTGAGGAGATCACAGGTCTCTTTTGAGCACGTCAAGATCCTCAACAGGAAGATGTTTGCTAATTTTACGTAGGTCCTATTTCTCTCATTTGCGACCAGATGGTCAATACTGTTCAGTTTCTGCAGTGGGGTTAAGCATGGTAAATTCAGACAGTCTCTAATCCGGTCCACCGGTTTATTATTTGGCATTTGACATCTATTTTAAATCTCAAATGTGAGCCTTAAACGCATAAAATGTGCCTGCCCCAAGGTAGTTTTTCCACCATTTGGTAAAAAAAACAAACAAACAAACAAACAAACAAACAAACAAACAGATGGTCATCGCTGTCTAAATAGCACATCGCACCATACTGTAAATGAATGAAACAAAGAATCCAAATGCAACATGGTACATCTGTAACTACTTTAATATCCTGTTCTCCCTAACTTTTTGTGTACTTGGTAGAAATGGGACTTAAATGTATTCATTCTTCTTACGGGAACTGGCCACGATGACCAAGAATGCTCTGAATGAGTGAGTCAGTTGAGGCATTTGTCCTTCTCAAAACACATCAGCTGAAAGGTTGTTTTGGGCCCCGAGAACATTATTGATCTTTTCCATCATGCTTCACTCACTTTACATCAGTCCCTGCTCGATTCTGGACCAGTTCCAATCCGTTGAATCACCCGCGCGCACACAAGAGAGGAGACAATTGACTTAGAGATGCAATATCATTCACACACGCACGAACACGCAAGCTGGTTTTAAATGCGTCATCCTGTTTCTTTTCCCAGGCCTCAGGATGCGCACTGCGTGTCCCATCAAGACTCATCACTGATGGGAAGCGCTCTGCAATTACTCCCAGCAGCTCATATCGCAAATTGTGTTTCATATGCTGTCTTTGCAGTGTGTGTGTAATATGCCAAAGATGACGCGGTCCAGATGCTTTTCACCTATCTTCGCAAACCTCTACTTTCAGGGTTTTTTTTTTTTTTTTTTTTTTCTGAATCATGTTCGTATAGTTACTCGCAGGTCTTTGAAGTAATGCTGCTTTTTATCGCGGTTGCGAGCTTTTTACATGACTCGGGCACATAACCAAATAGCTCTTGGACGCACAAGTTGCCTTTTACGTGGAGCAACTTTTTGTCTCTTGCTGGAGTGGTTGCACTGTAACCATGCTGAAATCACTGTCAATCTCGCTCCAGTCTTAATGCTGTTACATATTATTTGACAGGGTCACAATTACAAACCTTGGTATCTCCCATCACATGGTCGATGGAATCAATCGCTAATGTATGTAATACTGAATGTTATATTTCATGAAGGGTTATACATTTCTAAAGGAATGTCAGTGACTACATTATGACAATTCAATTGCATGGTGATCATCAGTTTGAGAAATACATTTACTTCTGAAATTGTGTTTTTGTTTTTACTTGACCCTGTGTGCCTTTCCTGCAAATGTGCAGTGAACCGCAACTATATCGCGGATTAAGTGATTGTTTTTTTGTGTTTTTGTTTTGTTTTTATTTGTACGGACGAATCCAAATTCAGAATTGTGCACTTTCAGTTGAGCCGCAAAATACCGGGCAGCCCTTACGTCTACCGGCAAAGATGCGATGTAAATAAGCGGAAGAAGAAGAGACAGAAAAGATAATTCCCGCAGAGCAGGGAAAATAATTCCTGGTGATATTCCTGTACACTTTGTGTAGATGCTCCATGTGTGTTACTTAGAGCAGCGGTTGTTTCAAAGTTCATTAACTGTTGCATTAGCAGATCCGATTTTAATTATTAAATGAAACTGGACAGTTTTTATTTGTTGTATCTCAGATTTTCACCCATTCGGAGTGAGTCCTAAAATCCCCCCTGTGATGAAAGGCGGTTCAATTTGCTCTTGTCACTAACGTTGATTTCTTTCTCCTCCAGGATAAGATGCTTATGTTGTGAGCATGGAAGTCGTGCGCTTACACTTGTCTGTCACCGGTAGCATTCCACATCTGTACACTCTGTTATTGTGTGTATGTGCGCATTGGGCGGGATCTGACACTTAACTACAGTCGTGACTGCAAGGAATGTGCTTACAGTCGTGCAGCAATGGCTTATTCTCTGTATGCGTGTGTGTTTTTGAACCCTCTTGAGTGGATGACAGACATCTTGACAAGGAGCGACCGTCATGGCTTTGCAATGTGGTGGAAAATATCAGCTTTAAATCACTCAACATTCGAAAAGTTAACGACTTGTTTACACACAGTATGGTGCGACTCACCTGTATTGCATTTTGGTGCCTTGAGATAAAAGTGACCTGAATTTTTCAAAATTTGTGCCGTGTCGTTCAGCCAGTGTTTTGACTTTGATTGGGGAAGCGCAAAGTGGAGATTTAATCTGTGAATGGCAGTGAAGTCAGCCACTCACAGTCGAAGTTTACCAGCAAACCAAACAAAACAGTTAGACTTTGTATATTTAAAACAAAGAAACAAGGTGTTTAGTTTATGACTCACACATAAAGAAAGGCCCTGCTAGCTAAATGCTAACATGTAAAGAAAGTCCCTGTTAGCATTATGCTAACATATAAAGAAAGACCGCTGATAGCTTATTGCTAACACATGAAAGAAATACCACCGATAGCTTAATGTCAGCATAGAATATATATTTTTTTATATGTATATTTCTCTCCACAACAGTGGCTCTTTAAAACTGCGATATCCTTTTCTATTTTAAAGCAAGTAGTCTATTAATTTTAAATGACATGTCAAATGTTTTTGTACAATGTCCAAAGAGAGTATTTTACTTTTTCCTCTTAAACCAATTGTTGTATTGCATTGTGCTAGTGAGTATATCCTCCCATCAGCACCTCAGTGATGCTGCAAGGCGTGGAGCCTCATGTGATTCTGGCAGGAGGAGGAGGGTGCGGTAAAAGAGTTGTCTGTCTCTCCCTCTTCATCCCTGCAGGTCACCACACTGTGGTGCGGTTACTCAGCACACAGCTCGCACTTTTTGCAGTCTGTTGTTGTTTTTTTTGTTTCCTTTTTTTTTTTCTGGACGTGGGGGTGGAGTGCCGACTCGACTCCCCAGGCAAACCGCCACGCAAGCACCGTCGAACGGCCATGGGAGCAGAAAGCTCAGCGCAGCGGGACGTCACCGCGAGCGAGGAGGAGAAGGATGCTTCAGCGGCCGAGGGAGGCTGTGTCCTCGACAGCAAGGTACGTCATGCCTCTCGCTTTTTTTTTTCTTTTTCTTTTTTCAAACCACATTTTAAATCTTCACGTTTCCTTAAGCCGCTGTCTGGCATGTGTTTGCTGGAATTGTGACGCAGCTATTCATGTATTAATTTTTTTTTTTTTTTTTGCTGAGTCATGCTGGAGAAGAACAGTCAAAAACAGATTTAGAACACAAGTCTGGTGCTGCACCAATCTTGAAACTATTTGGAGTTTGTGAAATAAATGTGCCTTCTTGAAAAAAGAAAAATGATTCTGGAGGTTTGGGCACCATTCAAACGCAATAATTCAGATGTGTAAATTAATGCTTATACAGTGTGCTAAAAAATACATTTATATGTATGTATAGATCTAAAAAGCATTCACAGTAACTTCAAAGTCAAATACGATGTAAAAACAGATTAATATATACGTTAATACTATCAGTGTTAATATAGAAAGGCATTCATATCTGCAGTCCAAAATGTAAAGTGCAAATTTTCCTTTGGTTTTTGTGCAAGAGCATCCATCGAAAATCAGACATCTAAATTAGCAGATAAATCTATGTAAACAAATACTTTTCATCTTCAGTTGTTGTGAGAAGCTTTCAAGTGCAATCACGGAGGCCTATTTTTAACCTCATGACTTCAGAATTGGACTTTAAAAAAAAAACATGAATAATTGATCTGCACCGTCCATCTTGGCTCAAAAGCACCATGCACAGATTGGTTTTCAGCTCACACATTTTGCTTTTGGCTTTGTATGAACTCTAACCTCACGGCTCCAAGAGGTGTTTCAGTGCATGTGATCTAGTGTCTGACTCAGCACTCTAACCCCGGTGTAAATTGCTCAACGTTGTGCAAAGGAATATTTGGGAAGCGGTCGCTAATGACCGTGTGTTTGTACCACCAGCTCCATTCACACCTCGTCTCATATATTTAATTCTCCTTGACGTATTGACTTGTTTTTATGCCACCTGCTCTGGTCACGCCTCATTTTTGGTTTTATTGACTTTTTTTTTTTTTATGGGTGGTAGTTCACAAAGTCACACTTCTGTCTCCGGAGATGACAAAAGAACTCATAAACTGTATTTAAGAACAAACTCATCGACTTTAGAGGGCCTCTTCAGTACAACCACAGAGCATTTGTGCTATGTTACTTTTCACCACTGCCACCTGCTCTTTTCACGCTTCATATTGTCTTCTATTGACTTTTTTTATAGGCGGCCGGTCAAATAGTCACACTTGGTTGTGTCTCCTTGAAGGGTCAAATAACACAGTGATGGTTTGTGGAGCCTCGAGCCGCATTTCCACGTCTTGAACGGTCGCTGCCACGTTGTTGTTGTTGTTGTTGTTGTTTTTTCTGCATGAAATCGGTCATTGAATCATCATTGTCGTCACAAGATTGTCAGTTCTTTTTTTAATGTTTGGAACAGAATTCCAAGATCATTCTAGTTTAATTAACTTGATCGCGGGCACCGTCACATGCCTCCTTGCGAATTTTGTTTCCGGACATGCAGTGTGGAAAATAAATGTCAGGAGCATTGATAACTGTTTTTGATAAATATAGGTGACAAAATGTGTCGAGACAAATTTTGCCCCACTCCGCCCATTCAGTATGTATAAGAAAAAGTTCAACATCTCAGGTCAGTTCGGATTAAACCATTAGTTGTCTTAATGAGGGGAAATGTCCCACTTGATCCAAAAAAAAAAAAAAATCCAGTGAATTATGGAGGCTGGATGACGGCTGCATCATATGACAAAAGTTTGAGAAAGATAAATGTGTATCTGACATCCACTCAATAAATATCCTCCACACTTGCATGGAGGAATTTCAGCAATGCTCGGCCTTCTCATAACTTGCCACCTCAAACCACTTTAAGAGTTTGATTAACCAGCTGAGGCTCCCACATGTTGCATTATGGCAGTACCGTACCAAAAATGTAGCACAACTTCATCAAATACTGTATCTCATGTTTTTTGAAGGCATCAAGTTGAAGGCACACTCAGTGTGTCACCAGGTTGTCTTGCAATTAGTGTGGTTTTGTACCGAATACGACAAGAGAGCATGCAGTTGTACGCTTGTGCTACAGGAAGTGTTCACTGGGAGGAAATCAGCTATTGAGGGTGGAGGACGCAATCTATAACCGCAAGCAAGCAAGGTGCAACGAAGTCAGCATCTGATACTTGTAGGAGAGTACATGAGTGACTTAAAAAAACACACATACAGATGCTTTCTTCTTTACTGAAAGGTGGCAGGGGCGTTCAAGTCGAAACAAATCTCTTGGGTAATGGTCAACCTTGGCTGATTTTCTAGTTGCGATGATGTCAACGTGAGGACGCTTGTCACTTAATCTCGGGCGTGGGTGTTAGCTGTGAAAGAGGCGCACATCTGTACACAATCTAAATACTTTGAATATTCGAGCCTTGTCCTCTTGGTACCCATATTGCTGACATGTGTGTTTTGCTCGGCGTGATCATAAGTTGTGCTATGACCACAACCAATCAGAGCACCTAAAATGGTGACATCATCGGAGGTATGACTGATTTAAACGAAATGTTTCCATTGCGATTGTTGTGCCGGCGAGTGTTGTCGTATGCTCGGTTTGTAGATGCACCTGGTGTGTTAAGGTAGCAGTTGTGTGAAGGTTTATAGTTAGCCAGTCTATGGCATTTCGTATTGCACGTTAGCATTAAGCAAGCTGATTTTTGTTCAAATGCCATTACAATAGACAAGTAGATAACGGAAACCACCAAAAAGCATTTTACACAAAAAAAAAAAAAAAAAATTTAATGTCAAAAGACAAAAAGGTTTTTCAGCGTACATTGTTTAATACTCTTATGCTTTTTGTCATCTTCATCATTCTGTCATCTTCATCTTCCCCACTGACTCTCAAGCTGTAAGTTCAACAAGACAAGTGCAGTTGAAAACGCCAACCGACTTAATTTCATCATGTTATGTGCTCCTTGTTATCACTTTCTGCCCGCTTGTAATTACACGGCCGTGTCCTGAAACCACATTACGCTTGTGCTTTGGCCGACCCGTGCCGCAAAAAAAAAAAAAACATATCGCCGTGAGTGGAATGTCAGGTGCTTATGTAACATAATGTACGGCGATAAAACCCACAACGTTCCTGTATAGTGAGTGGCGGCTGATCAGACGCTACCGTGGCTCTTATTATCCTCTTTAGTAGAGATGG
>NW_017804968.1:661246-679693 GCF_001891065.2 Hippocampus comes
CATTGAGGCTGGGCTGGGACAGGGGACAAGCCTAGCCGGGGCCCCCCTGTGTTCGCCGGCCCAAAACAAGAGGAAGGAACCAGTGTGAGGCGGAGGATGCGGGGTGGAGGGGTTGGGGGAGTTTTGGGTGGGCGAGAGGAAGGGGGCAGAGATAGAATAAAGAGGACATCACGTAGGAGAGGCACATGAATCACGCCGTTGTTCTCCTGGGTCAGTGAAAATGGTGGTGGTGGGGGGGGGGGTGTTGAAAACCGAGCGAAAGTGGAGGAATAAGTACAGCAGAGCAAAGCTTGCCACTTGTCTTACTAGTAACGTTTTTGGATACTACCTTGGCGGACTAGAAGGACAACTGCATATTATGAGTGAAGCAAAACTGTGCTAGGTGACATCCGCGAGTGGAAAGTTATATCACAAGTTGTCAACTAATGCAGTTTTGTCTCACGAGTAGCCAAGGTTCAACTACTTTACTGCCTTCCATGACATTTATGCACACCACTAGTTGCGAATGGATTTTTACAGTCTACTTTCTGAATGTGATGACCTTGAATGTGGGAAAGGAGAGCCACAGTCGCCGATTCACAATGGAACAAAATGAACATACTCACTGGTGCTGCTGCACAGCCAATATTGGCATCTCTGTTTTTGTCATCTACCGCTTCTTGATCTCCTGACAAAATAACAGTTCATCTTGGATCCAACCATTCCGCTTTAATTAATGAGCCGGCATGTCCACCAAATTGGCATTAAAAACGACATCGAAAGTTGGACCGCCGTCTGAGTTCCTTCCATTTAGTCTGTCTGGACTGAACTCCTTTCCCAGATCATTAGTCACTACATTGAACTGACTATCCAATTAAGCCTCTAATTAAGTATCAAAATTAGATAACATGGATGAGATTCACAATGGAATTGAAAAAGGGCTCCGCGAGGAGATTTATATTTGTCATGTAGACTTAGTAGAGGCGGCCCGACGGGCAGGTGGTTAGTGAGTCGACCTCAGACTGCAGAGGTACCGGGTTCAATTCCAACCCCCAAAAACAAAACATACACATACTGGAGGCACCGCAGCCTAGAGAAACACGATTGCCCCGCCCCTGCCTGGAGGGCATTAAACTTGTCACCTAGATGCAACCAACACGTGTACGCAAACTGTCACAAGGAGTCGCAAAGTGGATAAAACTCATGTGATGTGTGCGTGTTATGATAAATACAAAACTGATGATTGCCTCCACTCAGACTCATACCGCACTGTTGTTACTCACCCAAGAAGGGTTTTAATTACTCAACTCATGGATATTTGCATCGCAAACCAGTGCGCTGTCTTGTAGAAAAATTATTTGACTACATATTCCGTCTCCTTGTTCATCTATCTATGCCAGGATGTAAGTGGATGCAGAGTTGTTTGTGTTTTTAAATATGATGTTTTGGATTTGTGATGTCTTGCTTTCATCGCATATTTTTGAGGCAATGCAGTATCCATCAGTGATCTCGAGAGAAACGCTGCGCCCAACAGGCCGCTTGCAGCAGCTCAGACCTGATCAATCACTGTGACGGCGAGACTTTGCCGCGTCAGCATTTTGATCTGACGCTGCCTTTCATGACTCCTTAAGCATTTCAGTAGCTTTCCATGGCCTCTAGCTTGGAGCGACTGCTTCACGTGATAGCTCCCTTGATAAAATGGCAAAAGGTTAGGTAGTCCCTTGGTGTCATGATGGCAGAAAAGCACTACCTTTGTCAAAATGAAGTTCCTCAACTCACTTAAACAAATGCCCTTGGCACCAAGTTGCCACAGATTAACAACAAAGCTCGTCATTTATCTGGATGAAGCTCCTCCACTTATCTCAACATAGTCCCTGGCGCCAAGATGCCACAACATGGCAGCAAAGCACTACCTTTGTCGAAATGAAGCTCCTCCTCCTTTGGAACCTTTGTGGTGGTGGATGTTTTAGTTCGGGCCCATTCCAAAAAAATACGTACACAGCGCAGTTGATTCACTTCATTCCCCCTCATCTTGCTTCTCTTTTATGCACATCCATATTTCATCAGTTATGGTCCTGATGCAGCAGTCAAAAGCTTCACTGAGCACAGTGGATGGTGATGTGTGGGGTGTGTGTGTGTGTGCATGCGTGCGTGCGTGCGCACGCCAATTGGAGTTGAGCGATTTTTCAAGGACAAAGGATGAGTCATGGCTTTGATAGTACTGTACTGCTTCGTAGCTGAGCAGACAGTATTCGGGTGGGCGTGACTTCTCTCATCTGTCAGCCCTAAAAAATGTCTGAGGTGTGCACTATCAAAGTTGCACCACTGCAGAGGTGCCAATTTTATTTTAGATTTTTAACTTTCAAGCGACTCAAACCTTATTACGTTTGCGCCAACTCTACGAGCGCCTCGCAGCGTGTGCAAAAAAAGCAGGTTCCCTCATTTTGAACACCGGCCAGCGGAGATGGTCGAGATCTATTGAAAAACTAAACAGATACATCCACAAAGTCGCCAGATGTCTGTTCACAAATCATGTCCAAATATGAACATCTGTATATTCTTATGACACTCGTCCACTCATGACTCATGAGTGCTACTTGATGGAAAAAGCACGAAATGTCGCTGAGGAATGCATTTTGAATCTCCAGATGGTCAGAAAATGCACATATTGATTCAATACATGCAGTATTCTTTTTTTTTTTTTCATCAAGATGCTGTAAATCTTATTCTTTTATAAACTGTATTACAGATGGTATTTGTTCAATATAAAACGACATTTTTGGTAGTGGATTCTCTTCTTGAGATATAAACAATAGCATATCACTATAATTTTATTCCATTACCATAGCAATTTACAGAATTATTGCATCTTTATTCAAATTAAATTGAATTGCCTTCAAGTGAATTGAAGAATCGTTCAAAATACAAGAGTAAAAATATTTTTCAACTTTTGTTTTTTTTTTTAAACTCATTACATATAGCCTGTTACATTTATCTTTCATCAAATTAGATTAAATTAACTGAAATAAAATTGCTATCATCGCAAAATATCTTATGAAACAATTTCAATAATTTTCTTATGTTGTAATTTTTGAACATGTCATTCAGTTTCGTAATAGGCTGATAAATGTGATTTTATCAGATTGTCTAACATATGTCATTTACAAGGCGTGCTGTTTGATAAATACAACTGATTTATTATTTCAAAAAAAAATGTAATCCTTCACATTTCCGTCCTTTTAATTGAAACCAACATAGCGTTGGTTTCCGCATAAATATTTCTGCTGTAACACTTTCGTTTCGTAGGTCCTCTGTGGCCTCCAGGCATCCAAAACAAGATGCCTGGGCTAATTAAAAGCATGCTTTTAATCAGTTGTCTCTCCTTTTCCCCCCACTCATGTGATGCCTATCATGTGTTCATAGATTCTTGGAGGTCAACAAATGGATCCGTATTTGTTATTTAAGCCCCGTAAGAGAAGCAGCCCCCCCTGGGGTCAAACACTGGCCAGCGGTCACGATTAGCACAGTGTCCCGAGGGAGGGGGGGTCTTTCCTGCGACCCGGCTGTTGTTGTTTGCTGTTCAAGTGCGGCCCACATAAAGGCAAGCCGGTGATGAAAAGCAGACAAGTAAGCGGTGGGTGGTATGGAAGCTTTGGGGTTCAAGGGTTAGCGGCACTGATGTAGGTAGAGCACGACTGTGACAGGTGTTTGCTCCGTTTGCTTTGCATCTCTCGCTCTCAAAAACACAATATAACTGCACGCAGCTGTGTCATGTATATCATCTGGATCACTTCACAGTATTTATTTAAGAATATGAAAAAAAAATTTGTAAAATGAGTCTCACCAGAGATTTTGATTATTAAATGTGCACGGATTCAACATGCTTTGCTGAGACGTTTTGCTTGAAACATCCTATCAGAGGACGGAGAAATTGTGATGTCATGAAGGGTCAGCGCTATGGCACTCTGAGGACAAATTTTGAATCGCAAGTGTCCTCGTGACACCCCAAAACACTTAAGTGGCTATTTGATGTTTTATTTGTCATCTAAAAGTACTTTAGAGCGCGAATCTTATTTGCAAGTCACGCTAACTCAATTAATTTTGTTTTGTTTGAAAGCCTTTTTTCAAAGCCCAACTTCACAGTCCTGAAACGGAATCCTGACCTAGCAAAGGAATACTTTTAGTACAACTAGTAATGGTTTTAATACAACAAAATTCACAATCGGGTGTTTCTTGGAGCTGCATTTGAGGGTTAATAGCTCGTGGAAAGCGTGAAAGTGCTCTTCAGGGGTCTTGTCAGGCTTTCATCTTTACTTTGTATGTAGGTCAGTGTTAATAGATTGTGATCATAGATTGGTGGCTGGTAGGGGTGAGTAGAATCGCGCGAGGACGTGGGGCAGTGAGCCTGAACTTTTTTTTTTTTTGTCTGCAAAGACATTTTTTGCTTAAACTACAATTATAGTTTTATCTCCTCAAAATACACACACACACAATTTCCAGGATGAACAAACCCGGAATATATTGCTATATTGACAGTGGAATATTTATACGCAACCTGCCGCTCTGACAGTGTTGGAGAAGTACACACTTCATTACAAATCAACAAAGAATCAAAGGAACACTTATGTAACAAACGTGCATGCACGAGAGTAGCAACACTATTTGCGTCTTTTGCGGGCAGATCTTAACAGCTTGAAAGGTCACATTAACAACCATGGTAAAGGTAATAGAAAATGTTTTTCTTTGCTGTTATTTATGTTCTCCTCTAATACAATACATGTGTGTGTTCTTTATTTTATACATTGTGAAAATATAAATACCAAAGAGTCAGGCGTGTAGCCTGGCAATGAAAGCTAATACTTTAGTGCTCAAGCATTACTTCATTCACAAAATATACAATTTTTTTTCTTGATTAACATGTTTCTATATGGTCTACTCTTGAAATTAAAAAAAAACAAAAAAAAAAAAAAACAAAGAAAATGATGAATAAACTGAGGACTCTTTGAAGATTAGCATTAAGCAACACAACTCAACTCAACTGTATTTATAGAGCACTTTCAAACACAACACAAGCAAACACAAGGGAAAAATCTATGGTGACAAAAATATTTCGCTTTCCCTTTTCTGACCAGTCATAATTGTTGTGAAACTACAGCTAAATAATGTTAAATACACGCAAACTCACAAAAAAAAAAGCTTCGCTGATATGTGTTAAATGGTTGCCAGCCATGCTAACAATCATGCTAACAACCATGCTAACGGTGGGAAGCACATTTCAACATTTAAACTACTCCTTTTTTATTTTATTTTATTTTTTATTTTATAGTACACCCCAGCTCTTCTCATATTGTTAGACCGGAGCATTTCACCGCTGCCCTCTTGCTTTCCATTAGCGTTCCCCACTTCTTTGTTTGCCTTTGGGGATATAAATCTCCTCTGTCGGCCTTTGCGGAGTGATTTCGGAGACAGACGGTCGTCTCCGCGGCTGTAGCCAAGAAGCGAATGAGGCCCGGCTCAATCAAAGACAGACGAAATGGAAGCAGCGAGAGAAGAGTACGATGATAGAAGAGATCATTGTCTCGCGGTGCTCACAGCTCAGTGCGGCGGAATCAATGGGAGCGTGTCATGGATATTTTGCGACACGGTGCACCTCTTCGTTTGATGCTCTCGGCTGGAAGGATTCCCGAGTATCAGTCAGTGTTAGGAGGATTACTTGGAGACATGGCTCTCAGACAGACTGAGTGTCATTACCCCAGGACATCAATCAATAGTTCCAGCGGGGGGCAAAAAAAATATCGTGATAAGAATACAGCTGCGGTATTCTGAGATTTCAGTGGGGAGGAAAGTCATACCATAACAAAAATACAGTTGCAACAGCACGACACAAAAGTTGTGTGTTTTTCAAAATAAGTCACATTTCAAGAAAATTAAAGTGTCGAAAGGACAACAGAACCACCCTGTTTTCTTCCTCCGAGAGCAGATGTTAACTGTCAAGTCTGTCTTTCGGTCTTTGTGGCGCACCACGTTGGCCACTGAGACGGGAGAAAAAAATGCTCAAATGGCTGCCAAGCCACTGCATTTTCTGCCTGACAAGAGAATTCGGCGTCAAGTTTTTTGGCTCGGTTCACTTTTAGGTCAGAAGCGTGATCAAGGCAAACGGGATTGTCCTCAGGATGAAAGCTGTATTCTTTTACTCATTTAAGCAGTAAGATTAAGTATAAGCAATTTAATGCCTTGTCAAGGTTTTACTGTGTGATGGGGATGATAGAAAACATTTGGCCCAGACCGAAAAAAAAAAGTGTGTATGTTTTTTTTAATTGTAGATATACTTAGTGTCAAGTATTTGGCCATATCATTCCCTTAAAGATATGCCTTAGGGGACGTGCGGGACGTAGGAGCAACCATTTGGATGAGATGTGCTGACAAAGTGAGCAGAGTCAGGTGTTGGAGGGGGGAATCTTTGGAATGTTGGAAAATGGGGGGCGGGGGGTGAGGAATCCTGGGAATGAAAGTCATGGGGTGTACTAGGGCAGGACGGAGTCGCCACAGGTCCAAAGGTGCACTAGATAGATCACATAGCCGATCTGATCGGACGTGCTGATGGCTTGGGAAGGACCACAATTTGCAGAGGGGGGAAGGGTTGCAAAATTCAGGGAATTTTCAAACTTGGAAACTTTTCAAGGGAGTTGATGTGGATAAAGCAGGGGATTTACAAAATTGGAGGTTAGCTATTATTCAGGAACGTAAATTAAATATATTTTACAGTTCTACCTTGATTTACGAGTGCCCAAACTTTGTTACTTGCCATCACTGACTGTCAGTCGCCACATTGTTGCACAAATGTAAAATGAAGCATTCCCATCATTTAGCATCCCCCCTGCTACCATTTGTCCCGAGCAGGGTGTTTCCTGCAAGGTGTCATTTTGCACGTATTTCCTGGAAGAGTTTGTATGCCGAGTGTTCCATTAGCTCGATGAGCATGCCTGCGGGGAGGCTCTGGTTGCCTCTCCACTCCGGGGTTTGACTATTGTGCAACTGTCACTCAGAGATGCTCGCTGCCAGGAGGAAGCACTCTGACTCACTTGATAAGGCTGTTTGGAGTTGGGCTGTGTCTTGTTAACTTGCTGTACTTGTGTGTGTTCATAATGAAAAAGAGCCTGTTGCTGCTTCTATCAGCATGATCCAATAGAGATCCCTTTTTTCAGCCTAGTTTTTGTCGTTTTGCCACAGGAACCAAAATACTTAATGGTTATGGAATGCACTGCTGTGTTTATTCCAGCCTGCATTAATAAGGGTGTGTGTGTGTGCGTGTGTGTGTGTGTGGTGCGTGATGACGGCACCGTATGTAGTTCGCTGGGCGCCATTTGTAATCTCGAAACTTTGTATGATGGGACCGACAGGATCCCCTGTCAGTCTTATCAAGATTTACAATCGGAATGCCAAGTAACTTGATATTGACAATTTATAGGACAAAGTAATTGGACATAGTAGCAAGCCGTGTGGAACCCAGCTAGTTTTTCATGGTAAAACTAGGCAATTGTGACAAATGTCAAAATATTGTATGTGGAGCTAGTATGGAGCCTTGTGGCACACCCATCCATATCTGCTGTAGCCACAGGGGATACTCAGGACGCCATGTTGCAATATCTTTGTTTTAATCAATGGCATTTTACATTCGCATATGTTTACATCACATTAGATCCCTGCGATTTCTCAGTGAGGTCAGGGATCGTCTACTTGTTCTCTACCATCGAGCAGCATTCCAAAGATGTTTTGTCTCCAATCGGAGGTCATAAATATTCAAACTTCCCAGGCATCTGGAATAAAATATTAGAGGTGGGGTCGCAACAAATGGAATCCACTTCAAATATCTATTTCAAAATACTCACACTTGTCAAAAAAAAAATATTTTAACGATTTTGGTTGCGGATTGAGCAGCTCTATGTCTGCACATATGTATCCCGTATTGTTTGCTTTGGCTCTTGAGGAACCAGAGTTCTCTTCTCCCTGCTTTAGTCTCCTGCCAAGATAAATTGACCAATTCCACTATAGATTTAAAATGTCATGTTTTTTTTTTTTTAAATAAAGAAATATTTCTTCCTGTTCTTTCAGCCCCTGCAAAAGAATGGACAAATCTCCAGCCTGACTAGTCTGAATGGACACTCGGAGGACAACACGCTGACAGAAGGTGTGTACGTGTGTTTGTGTTTGCAGTTTTTTTGTGCAAAAGTAGTGCAAGATTGACTCACTAATCCCTCTACACACGTATTGGTTTATTTATAAAACGTTTTACATCATTCTCTTGTAATAGGGTGAATGGAACATTTTTCTTGCATGGACCAGTGAAAGGTTTTAATAGCCACACTTTTCCTTGTAAAGTTTCAACGGTGGCCTGGCCGATTAATTGGCTGGCGGTTTAATCGGATGATATTTTGGGCGGGTCAGTTATTGTGATTTTATACCGCCAAATATCAGAATTCAACATCCACATTATCCACAAAAAAAGGAAATAAACAAAATAAAAATGAGAACTACTTTCAAAAAAATATTGAAAATATTCCACAGGTAGGTTAAGATGTGAGTACCGAACCTCAAGTATGCGAGGTTCACTGTATCGTGATTGGCTTTTTTTTTTTTGCACAGGTATGTGCAGAGGATTTAGGGTGAGCAAACTTTGAGGACATTCTTGGGGGTGTTTGTTTTTATATATTTATTGAAATACAAACTTGCGTTTTCCTTGTGTGGAATGGCCAAAAGGTCCACGCATTAAAAAAAAAAAAAGAGAGAAAGGTCTAAAAATAAAGGTTGTACAAGGATAAAAAGACATATTGGATATGGGATTCGTGATTAACGCGTCCAATTTCTGAAGATTGCGCGCCTCCATCCTCAACCTGCGGTTTTCCGTCCCCGCAGCTGCACATGTTTATTATCCTTGCCGTTGCTATTGTGTCAAGCGCTATCTGGGAGGGCCGCAGGGACGTGTATACACCCTCCCTAAATATTTAACAGGCCGTGACCCGGGCCCCGCGCAAAGCAAGCCCGCGTACTTCATAATACGCCGCGGCCCAAGGGAAAGCGGTAACCCAACACGACTTAAAACGCAGAGAAATGTCACATACCGTGCTTTCAAATAAGCACTTTAATAAGCTATTTTATTAAGCGGCGCTGTCCATTGACAGAGTAACCTGACGCGCTCTTTTTCACGCGTGGCTTCACATTGGATGAGGTGATGACGACGACCATTTTTGGGGTTTCATCTCATATGTTCGCATTAAGCTAGTCGACCTTTTTGTAGGGGATTTTCATTATAAAAAACACGAGTGGCAGTAAACGGGTTCACTGTAGAGCTATCAAGATTCCAGTCAATTACAACAAGCATTGCCATGGCAACCCCATATCCCATACTGTCGTAGACCTGCCAGGACACCTCCCATGTCGCTAAAGCACTTACTGTTGTTATTTACCCCAATTATAGTCTCATTTGGGAATTACATTCTGTCCAAGTTCAACATGTTCAATCTTTAGAAATGTCACGAAGATGAACGTTATAAATATCAGTATTAGACTCAAGACCTTCAGGTTTCTCCCTCTCGTTTCCTGACACGTGTTTATAATCATCACTTTAATCAATCCGAGTGCCTGGGTCCAAACATTGTGCGATACTTTTGGCAGAAGCGCAACACTCGGCCAGCTGTAATCCACCCATGAAATACTTTCTCGTCATCGTTAATATGAAATGTCATCACGACATTGTGGTGAAGAGTAGAGGGAGCACATGCACTTAAATAGAATCACGGTAAATACTCGTGTTTAAAAAAAAAAAAAAAAACACGACTGAAATGCATGACTGAAAAGTACCAGTGTTGCCACAGGTACTTCGAAAACGTAATCTAATTGCTGATTACACCTTTTTAAAAAAAATACCTGAGTTGCTTTACCCATTACTTGATTTGATAAGTTATACTCAAAACGTTTCTTTTTACATTTTACATCACAGCAGCTGCGCAAGGCACGTTAACTAGGACGCATAAACGTGAGCACGACTCACGGTCCTGAACGCTAGCGCTCGCGAAGCTAACATAGCACCGAATGTGGCATAGCAGGCTAACATGGCCCGTAACAGGCAGTTACCACACACGGTGGGAGAAGAGAACTATTTTGAGTAGAAGGTCAACTACTGCTAGCTTTGTCACTTCAATTAAATTTCATATATTTAAAAAAAAACAAACTACAATGTCAGAGATTATTACAAGTCGACTTGACTTTCATCCCGTTAGCCTCGACTAAAAAAAAAAAAAAAAAAAAGTTTTTTTTAATCTGAAGTTATTCAACCCATACTAGTGACGTTATCAAATTCAAGTCGTTAACATTTAGCAATTAAACCTTAAGATGAACATGAAAGATATGGCTTAAAAGCCAAAATGGCTTTCTATGCGTGCGAAACCGGCGAGCTTGTTAAAAAGCTTCAAGGCTGCCGCTCGAGGATCACAGGGAGTGAAAGGAAAGGGCGCTTATTGACACAATGGGAGACAGTGAAAGGCATCCTGGCACGACTTGTATCTCCAGTCTGGAAGCCGATAAACATAAACTGTCACTGTGGGAGACAGGAAATGCAGTCTACCTGATAACAGCCAAACACAACAAAAAGACAAGGCTGCACATCAAAAGGACCAAAAAAAAAAAGCCACCCGAATACATCATACAATTTTTAAATTGCTTCATCTCTTTGTCCTCCATTTTGTTCCAAGTGGCCATTTTAGGGCCAAATTTTGCCATTTCCACGGGCTGGTCAAAGCCAAGCAAATATTCAAATATTTTTTTAACCGATTTTACTCTCCAGATGGATGATGCTAAATTGTGAAAATATTTTGCTTTTCGTCATGTATGTCGGCGCAGCATATGTATAACTCGATGCTTTGATAACGGCACTCGACAAGGTCGGAGCTTCACCACAACGCCTTGAGAGCTCAGATTTTCTTCCAACCCTCTATGCTCGAAATCAGATCCTCTATCCAAATGCAAAGAGCCGATTTACCTATGTCACGGAAAACTATTTCACTCATTATTAATTTGAAGTTCCTCACGCGTGGCTGCTTCTAAAAGTCGAGTCCGAATAAACTGAGCTACTGCTAAATAATGCGAATGATCAATCCGATTTGTATCTAAATCTGTAAAAAGTGATATTTGCATTTTGGTAAAATCGAGTCTACACTGATTGTTCTCAATTTTGAACTTCACAAACAGCAACTCTTGAGTGGCATACGATTGCACTTTTCCAAGTCGGAGGTCTGAAAATTCCGACATGCCAGATTTGCGGAACGCAGCGTTAAATATGGTGCTGACGGTTTTATAGGTTTTACAAGTTTATGGACAAAATGGAACATAATGAATAACAAAAGAGGACACATTCTTGATTGAGGTCTGTGAGATGCTTTTTGGCAAAGGAGGAGAGTGACTGCAGCCTGATGAGTTCATCTGTGCGGAGCGAGTCCAAAGAATGACGTCATTGATGTAATGAGTTGAGCATCCCTCCCTGATGGCTTGCAGGCTGCGCAACTGGACAGATGTAGATTTTTTTTTCGGGGGGAGGGAGAGGGGGTGCTGACTATGTGATTTTTGTTGGGTCGATGTGCCGACAGTTAAGTCAATTTGCAGGCCTGCTGGACATCAATTATCAGTGCGACGGTCTGTAACTGTTTCAATGCGAGCCGAGCCATTTGATGGAGATATTACATACTCAACTGGCTAGTAACGTTTTAAGTTTTACGGGAAGAAATTGTCGATGTGATTCCGAAACCAAAAACTCAGCAAAACATTCCCTTTCAAGACCTACTTTTAACCCCTTCAGGGACAGCGGTTACTAATTTAACAGCTTATCATTTTATCGGGTTACAGAATGCATGAAAGGGTTAAAATGTTTGCATTTTGAGACCTGGCTGATAGGACTGTCTTTTCATCACGGTAATGAAAGTAGGCTAAAGACGTCATATGGCCATGAATCCGCTCCAAGACGGACTTCTTCAGACTTGGCTCCGGAGCACAAGAGTGTTGTGTTCATTGTCCCAAAATATGCGGCCTCTCCCATCAATTAAGCCAATGCGCGGCGTCCGCCAATGCCGGAAACGTCACCATAACGCAAACCAGTCGCGGTTCTGCCCGTATTGCTTTCGCATTCCAGCTGACGGTGCTCATTTCACTCCGCGTCAGGACTTTCGCTCAAACAAAGCTCGGTTTGAATCCTTTTATGATTATCTCCCCCGTATGGACGGCTGGATAATCAAGACACGAAGAGTGCTTTGACTTCCCATTTTCCGTTTCAGAGCGGAGCGCTTGAAAAGCCACTCAGTCCCACCCACCGAGTCAGTCCCACGAGATGCATCAGTGTCCTGTCCGTCTCGGCAGCATGTTTTATTTAGTCGTTTGTTATGAAGAGGGTGCTCGAGGGATGCCCATCAGGAGAAGACGAGACCTGAAACCTCTATTAGGAAGCCGTTGTTTATCATTGGCTGTCTAAATAATTGGACGGGAGGCCTTTTTGTCTTCTTGCCAGTCTCTGCCATCGCGACGAAGGGCAACACGACCACGTCACGATTCTTAGAAACCATCAAGATGATGCAAAACAGGACACGCAAATGTCACCTGGAGCAGTTCACAAGTCAATCTTTATCTAATGACATGACAAAAACAGAACCCCCCCCCCAAAAAAAGTGACCAACCAATTCAGGGAGGGAAACAGGCTGATGTCATCTAGCCAGCTTGCTAGCCCTTGCGCGGGAGTTATAAATCTGATTGGTCAAAAAAACGGTTCATTTACTGATAGTTTGAAGTCGCATGCTCTAGCACTAGCGATTCTGAAGCCCCTTGGGCAGATTGGATTGACACGGCAACAAATAGAGACTGAAATGTGATTGGACAAAAAACTGTAACAATCACACACATGGACTTGAACGCTGCGGAGCACCACAAAATTGAAAGCAAATGAACAGAATAGACTTTGGGGGACAAAATTCATGCGATTTCATGGAACGAGCATTCCAAATTAGATTTCCAATGTGTATTTTCCACAATTGGGGTACAAAAGTCGTCAAAAGTCCTGAACCTCCCCAGGGCTCGCCCGTATCTGCGGGGTCTGCCCTCTCATCTTTCCCGGCATCAGGGAAACCTAATCTCCTCCGCCTCAACCCCTAACCTCCCCCCCAGGCACAAGGAGGCTCGAGAGAATGGAGCAGGAATGTGGCCCACCCCTCCTTCTTCTTCTATAGTAGACCCTCGCCTCGCTCTCCCACCATCCACAATACCATCGTCTCATCAGCTTCTCTATGAATCTGCAGTTATGGAAATTTGTCGGCATTTCTATACGTATTGGATACACTCATGTGGCAGTGAACGGCATGTTAAGATCAGTCAAGTCCTAATGGGAACCAAAGCACCGGGTTAGACTGTGACGAAGTTGTAGAATGAGATTATGTCCTGAAATAGAGCCGGTGGAGCAGCACACATTAACCCACATTAACCCATTTCCCAGCACATGCTCGGGGTTAAACGGCTTGTTTTGTGCCTGAAGGTATAAAGGAGGGTCGTCTAATGATACAAAATCGGAGTCAAGGGAGAGAAAGAGAAGTTTCAGTGAAACCTTAAAATTTTTGCTCGTTTATCCGAAATATAAGCATACATGTCACCTGGAGCAGTTCTCAAGACAATATTTTTCTAATAACATGACAAAAAAAGAACACCCCCCCCCCAAAAAAAGTGACCAACCAATTCAGGGAGGGAAACAGGCTGATGTCATCTAGCCAGCTTGCTAGCCCTTGCGCGGGAGTTATAAATCTGATTGGTCAAAAAAACGGTTCATTTACTGATAGTTTGAAGTCGCATGCTCTAGCACTAGCGATTCTGAAGCCCCTTGGGCAGATTGGATTGACACGGCAACAAATAGAGACTGAAATGTGATTGGACAAAAAACTGTAACAATCACACACATGGACTTGAACGCTGCGGAGCACCACAAAATTGAAAGCAAATGAACAGAATAGACTTTGGGGGACAAAATTCATGCGATTTCATGGAACGAGCATTCCAAATTAGATTTCCAATGTGTATTTTCCACAATTGGGGTACAAAAGTCGTCAAAAGTCCTGAACCTCCCCAGGGCTCGCCCGTATCTGCGGGGTCTGCCCTCTCATCTTTCCCGGCATCAGGGAAACCTAATCTCCTCCGCCTCAACCCCTAACCTCCCCCCCAGGCACAAGGAGGCTCGAGAGAATGGAGCAGGAATGTGGCCCACCCCTCCTTCTTCTTCTATAGTAGACCCTCGCCTCGCTCTCCCACCATCCACAATACCATCGTCTCATCAGCTTCTCTATGAATCTGCAGTTATGGAAATTTGTCGGCATTTCTATACGTATTGGATACACTCATGTGGCAGTGAACGGCATGTTAAGATCAGTCAAGTCCTAATGGGAACCAAAGCACCGGGTTAGACTGTGACGAAGTTGTAGAATGAGATTATGTCCTGAAATAGAGCCGGTGGAGCAGCACACATTAACCCACATTAACCCATTTCCCAGCACATGCTCGGGGTTAAACGGCTTGTTTTGTGCCTGAAGGTATAAAGGAGGGTCGTCTAATGATACAAAATCGGAGTCAAGGGAGAGAAAGAGAAGTTTCAGTGAAACCTTAAAATTTTTGCTCGTTTATCCGAAATATAAGCATACACCATCCGCTTTAAAACGCTGGCAAGAAAATGTACCTGACCATGACGAAGTGCACAAAAATATTTTATTTATCAAAGTTGATGCCCCCCCACAGCCCGCCCCCCCCAAAAAAATCTAAATACTTCATAAGTCTGGATGGACTCCTGGGTCTTCTCCACCCACTTCAAAAAAATCCTAACAACTGTAGAAGACAACATATGCCAAGGAACAACTGTCCAAATTGCTTACGCAAAAAAAAAAAAAAATGTCTGGAATGCGCTGAAAAAGTTGAGGCAACAGATGGCAAGCCTGAGTAAATATATACTCCTTGAGGGAACTGGACTCTTATTCGCGTCGCGTGAAGCAGGATAGATGATTTCTAAAATCACAATAGCCAGAATCACCAACATCACACGCTTCCATTAGGCTCCGCCTCTTAAAGGCACATGCATGTACACAGACACTCGTCGACAATGGACAAAGTGCGATGGCGCAACTTCAGTACAGATTTTATCTGACCAAACAACGTCACGCGCTATTGAGAAAACGTGCGCGGATGTGTAAACCGTGTCCAGAGTCGAGTAGAACCCGAGGAAATGTGCGACAGGAAGCGCAATCTGTGATGTCAAAAGATGATTGTACTTCCTGCCCAACATTCTTGGACACACGCAAACGAGAGGAGGGGGTCCGACTGGAGGCTTGAATGAAAAAGACTAGCGCTCACGTGCGTGTATCGCAAAGGGATGTGTTCCAAACCATGATTGGTGAAAATCTCTGCCATAGATAGGCTGCATGAAAATCAATCAATCAATCAATCAATCAATAAATAAGTGTGCGCGAGACACTTCTTAGACAAGAGAGGGGGAGTGGGAGCCTGTTTTTGTGTGTGTGTGTGTGTGTGTGTGTGTGTGTGTGTGTGTGTGTGTGTGTGTGTGTGTGTGTGTGTGTCCTGAGAGTGTGTGTGTGTGTGTGTGTGTGTGTGTGTGTGTGTGTGTCCTGAGTCTTAGATGATGTCATGGCCCGTCATTGCATTGCAACAAAAAGCGCCTCCACCCAAATTGCCCGAAAAGCCCCCCCACCCCTCCCACCTCCAATTCCTCTTTGCACCCTCACCCCCAGCCCACCATTCAAGACCCCTCCTCAAACATTCCTGCGCTGGATGCAAAGTTTTGGTTGTTTAGATGTGACGTCCTCTGGAGTTTAACTGTTCGAGCATAAGTCGTCGTTGCATGGATGTAAAATGTTTTTTTGTTTGTTTTTTATCAAATATTCCGAATTTATTCTTATCTGTGTCGAGACTGTCAACTTAATTCGAAAGAGGAGATAATTTTACAGGAAATGGTACTAAAGGTGACTGACGCATGGGTGACTTTGTTAGAAACACACTTGTACTGGCATCGGTCTGAAACAAAAAGGTGTTATCGAACATGCCGAGTCTGAAATAATGTAAAATTATGGTGAAATGTTTTGTTGTTGTGTGAGCAGAAAAGCAGCAACATCAACATTTTGTCCGACTCACTGATACGGAGTACTTGTAATTTTTCATATATAAAATTTCATTGAACACAACACCAATTTTGAACACCTTTCTTTCTGGCGCAGATAATGATTCGCCGAAATGTCAAATCTGTCGCAGTATAGCGCCATCTACTGCCAAGGAGTACCTACTCCATGTCAGATTTTTTTTCAACGTTTTTTTTTTTTTTTATTTAAAGTTTTAGTAGCTGATAGTGGCAGCCTCATCGAGTAACCTATACCTTAAGATACGGCCAGTATCGGCCCGATACCAATACGATACTTGCCAATCCCTTACACAGTATTGTGTATAATGCCCAACTATATTCTGAAATAGACAGGTTCAATTTATCTCAAAACAAGCCCTATTCTTCTCCAAATAATAATTTTTAGTTTTTCCCGACTAAAATCTCATAACTGGAAAACACCATTGACAACCAAGTGGAGTCTTTGCCCCCACATTGACTCGAAGAGACAAACGTAGCCGACGCTGCGGTGCCTGTGCGTGAGAATTAAATGGACAGAGCATGTATGGAAGTGTAAGCACGCATGAGTCATATGGGGGGGGGGGGGCGTGAAAGGAAGATTTAGCGGATTGTTTTTGGGGTCAAGCCATGTACTCCCACCATCAACTATTGGATACATTCCTCTGCGGCGTGACTCACTACACACTGTACAATGCTTGTGGAGAGTGGCATGTTTACTTCATGTGTCACTGCATGGATTGAAAGCCTCAGCGGTGCGTCATGTCGAATGAGTCGCTTCAAAGGGATTCAATACAACTTGAACAGACGCACATATACGAGCGATCGCTGTTTAAATGAAAAGTAACGAACCCTTTGATGCACCCTGTCACCTGATCACGTGATAAGCTGTCCACTGTAGTAACCGCCGTCCCCGAAAGGGTTAAAAGGAGACGTCCCCCCCCCCTGAGTGGAATGCATCGTATTGACACCGCTTTAGATGAGAAGTCACACGCTGGATGTGCAAGTCAGAAAGAGAGCTGGAAAAAAACGAGACATCAGGTAGCCGTAGACGCGTATCGCAGACGGCACTTGATTCAAATAGGCCGCTATCACCGGCGCTAACAAATCAACACATTCCTTCAGGGACAATGCGAAAGATTACGCATCACGACTACGCCGCCGTTTACTCGGGAGCGTTTTATCTGCATTCCGTCTCGTCTGCACCCCACCTCACACGAATGCCGAATGAAATGTGTTGCATTGAAGTCATTGAGAGAGGGCTCATTAGCAATTACATGGGGCGGCTACCACCTTGACCCCTCCCCCCACCACCACCACCGGCAACACCATTCTTAGCTTGTTTTTTTGGCCAGTGGGACATTGTAATTTCCTTTTGAAGACTCACATACCTACAACTGTGTAAACGAGCCCGATTGGGTTGAGGTATGAAAAGCAAGCTGAGTCACGACTTCACTCGAGTCAGATTGAAGTCAGCAATTATAGGAAGGCGGCATGGCTCGGTAGGAGAGTGGTTGGGGGTCCAATCCTCGGCCGTTGCAAGCTTGTCCTTGGGCAAGATACTGAACCCAATTTAGATTGTTCAATCAGCCTGCCATGCATGTTTTTGGAATGTGGGAGCAAACCGGAGTACCCGGAGAAAACCCACGCAGGCACGGGAAGAACATGCAAACTCCACACAGGGAGGCAGCTGGAATCGAACCCAGTACCTCTGCACTGTGAGGTCAACACGCTAACCACTCGTCCACCGGGCCGCCCGGACTTGTGATTTGTTCAAGCTAAATAATGACTCGGTTGAAATTTAGTCGGGACTTGTGTGGTTTTAGCCACCATAATTTGGGGCTCGCTTCCAAGATTTGCACCTTACTAATAATTTACCTTTTGTGACTTACTCTCTCACCACTTACTCTTGAACATTATTCTTACAGTTCTGACCACATTTCCCAGACTCTGTGCGTCTTTCATCACCGTGCCTAAAACCCCCCCCCCCCCAAAAAAAACCCCACACAAGTCCATATGAAACAGTTCAAGTGAAAACTTGATTGTGTGTATTCAGTAAAACCATTCAAAATGTCACCATTCAGACAAGAGCGGCTTCGCGAATACAGGAAGGTTATGTCCTGAAAGAGAAAACGTTACGCTCGGTCACTTTTGTCAGCCCGTCTATGCCAGTCTGTCTTTTGGGGAGACAGCATGGGTATTAAGGTCAGAAAAGGAGACGTTGCGTGTTAGAGGGATTTGGTGGTGGGGGTGGCGGGGGTGGGGTTTCCATGCAG
>NW_017804968.1:679740-680927 GCF_001891065.2 Hippocampus comes
GGTGGGTGGGGGGGCTCGTTCAGAACAGCTGAAGAAAGGAGGGGGGCGGTGACGTTAGAGGGAGGCAGGGGTGGTCCCAATGTGACATGTGTGTCAGTCTGTTGAAATGTGTGCGAAGCGTCCCGTTCAGCACACACGGGCTACACAGCTGCAGAACAGCAACTCCAACCGCAGAACGTGTAACAAGTGAAACGGATACTGAGAGAGAGATTTTTTTATTTTGTTTATTTTTTTTTAAGAATTGTGACTTCTTTTCTTTTTTATTTGATTTTTTGGGTTTTTTAAAAAAAAATTAAATAAACAGGATTTTTTGTGCGCAGGAGGGACTTATACCAATGCTTGGAACAATTACTTTAACAGGTAAGCTCAATTGATTTTATTTGGTCAAATTCTTTAGAATGAGTTGTATGTATTTTTATTTATTTTTTTTAAATGTAAGTCAAATTTGTCCAAAATTGCGATGCTTTATCTTTCCAGGAATGCGTACCGCTGAGGGCATTGTTGTCCTGAGGGTGTGGTTGGATAGTAGCGTGCGTCTCTTTATCGTTGCTCAACTATAGTGTAGTTCTACTGCAAGAGGCCAGTCATTTGAACACCAAAAAGTCAAACAACATCGCGATGCATTTTTATTTTGCGGTAATTTTATGTGCAATGGTGGTTCTCCCTATGTAGCATACATCCAATTCCAGACCTACTCCAAGTGACCCAGTGGGCTGTGCTCCTAGTTTTTTTTTTGGAGGGGGGGGGGGCTCTCTACCCACATCGTAACATCTGTCTTTATAATACCAGTGACGAGCAACAGTTGCCTTTTATCACACGCATGATGAGCAGAGGTATTGCGCCCCGGGCTTTTTAAACTCATATCACACTTCTCGCCAACTCCCATCGTCTCGTCATGTGAAGCATTTCATTAGATTAGAGTGGGATCATAATTCCCAGTGGTCCAAAACCACAAAAAGCAGGAGGGCGTGGAGGCGGAGGGGGCTGGTGTAACAGAGTCACATAAAATTAATCCCGGCGCTGATTCTTGCCGCGGCTCCGTCTCAATTGTGAGTGATGGGTGCCCTTCTTGGGTGGGACAAATGCAGTTTTTGATTTATTCCTGTGGATGAGATGAGATGAGAACCCCTCCTCCCAAAGTGGCGCCTTGGAGACAGTCTGACCACACCTTAAATTGGGTGGGGGGG
>NW_017804968.1:680999-686632 GCF_001891065.2 Hippocampus comes
GTCTTTGTCGTTTTTTGGGGGGTGTGGGGGGGGGTGAGAGCCCGAGTTGGCCTCCTTTTTTCTGCTTAACTGACTTCTTTTGTTTGCATAGCTGCTGCCGCACCAGACGAGTCATCCTAAAGAAGGATTTGCATACATTTGGGTGAAGTTGATAAACAAGTGTCAGCTTCCCTCTGTTATCTCATCAGGAGCGGAGTAGAGTTACAACCGTATTCAATTTGGGAGCTGCGGTGCAATTGTGACTGTTTACCCAAGTTGTGCCACCACGATATCCCAACTTTATTTTAGCACAAAATGTGCCATGCTTTTCACTGGACGCCAACAGCACTGAAATAAGTTCGGAGTTGAGGGTCTTAGCTCCAGGCTATCGCCACCCGCCACCTGCCTCCTGCAAAAGAAAAAGAACCCGTCCATCCACCTTCTCAACCCCCTGCAGCCTCACCCCACAAGCCTTCTTTGTGGTTCAGTCGTTATTTAAAACACACACTGACAGCGCCCCCCCTTTCCCTAAATCAAATCAGTCCAAGGATGTTTGTTGTATGTGTGCCTGTAAAACAAAAACACAAAAAAACTGAGCTCAAAAAGACTGGCGAGATGCCAGCAGTGTGTTAAATCCACATGGTTCCTGGTTTTATGATCTGTGTAGATACACATGGCCTCATCCGGCAAAGCCTGACCTGGACTTTACAACTTTACTTAAGGGGAGGCGGCAAGTTGAGTTTGCGTGTTTGCCGATGAACACATTTTGAAACGACACACACTCGAGAGGGCACCCCCCCAAGTCCACGCCGATGGCGCAACGCCGCCTGGGCGTCACTTTATTTTGTAAATACGTTGAATCTTGGCAAAGTTTGTGACCACCACCGCCACAACGGCCACTGCCCCCCCCCTACCACCCCCTTTTACCCTTGTTTTCACAGGCCACAGCAAGGGTTAGATGGCTATTGTGTTGTGCCTTGAAGGAGGCGAGTCCCCTTCCATTCCGCTGTGTTGGAATGTGGGTCAAGGGGACTTAATTCAAAAAGGGTGGGTGTAAGCCCTCTTCATTGTTTGGTTTTGGAAATGTAAAATACAATTTAGCTGAGATGAGCCAAGCGAGACTCTTTTTAGGACAACCTAGAATAACATAGGTGTGCATTCCTTGCTGGGTTAAATCCATACATCGCATCTAGGCATGTTCTCACAAAAAAAAAAAAATACCGAACAAAATGTTGCCTTTTTTTTTTTTTGCATCATTCCCTGGAAACCTTCAAGTGCATTGTTGTCCAACACTAAAGTATCCGAAGAATGCTGTGAGGCTTTAATTTAGATTGTGGGCACACTTCTACATTTTTTTTGTGTGTGTGTGGGACAAGACCACAGGTTTTTTTTTTTTAAGTAGCACCACAGAACAGTAGGTTGGAATTTGCTTGCTTTTTTTCCGCGTTTGGTTTGTTTGGAATTGCAATTTCAATTGAAATTTGAGCTGCTTTGCTTGTTAACGATAGAAAAACACTACGTTAGTTCCCACAGTGTTTCTTTAAAGGTGGTGTGAATGTATGTAATCGGGTAATGCGATACCTATCAATTAGACCTTTGTGTGTCCCAGAGTATCAGGCGACTGTTTTGAAAGCTGGGAGTGGTAAAGCAAAATGAGTACGAAATCAATTAGTTTGTCTGAAATCTACTATTGATCAGTTTAACAATTTTTGTGTTACTTCCTCCTCATTCCAGTTGGCCAGCCTGATGGTGTCTCTGTGGCTCAGAAGGAGGACACCTCAGAGACCATGGACACCATCGCAGACGAGCAGGCTCCTCAGGTGAATGGTGACAAAGTGGAGAAGGAATCTCCCGAGAGCAACGACATAGCTCCCGTTGAGGAGAAGGCAGCAGAGGAGAAGCCCGACGAGACGGGCGAAGTGGGCTTCAAGAAGATCTTCCGCTTCGTGGGCTTTAAGTTCACCCTGAAGAAGGACAAGAGCGAGGAGAAAGAGCCGGTGAAGCTGTTGACGGTGAAAGACAAGGACGGAGAGGTGGTCAACGGAAGCGATGAACCTGCAAAGGTTGAGGCCGCCAACGCGGGAGAGAACGGCACCGCTGAAGAGAAAGAGGCGCCCGACACTGAGGATGAAGTCACAAAAGACGCCAACAACGCCGAGACCCCAGAGGGTCCTGCTGATGCTGCTGAAACCTCAGATGAAGCAGTCAAAGAGGAAGGAGCCGAGAAGGAGGGCGAGGCCAGTCCACCACCCCAGGAGGCTGCGTTGTCCCCTTTCAGGAAGCTATTTAGTACCGGCCTCTTCTCTAACCTGCGAAAGAAATCCAGCATTAAAAGAACAAAAGAGGAGGAAGACAGGGAAGCAGTTGGCGAGGACCAAGTTGAGGAGGCGCACCAAAAGCCAGAGGCAGTGCAAGAAACCAAGGAGGAGGGACTGATAACTGAGGAGAAAGAAAAAGCCGAAGAGGAGACCCCGGCATCACCTCAAGAGGATAAACCTGAGCCTAGCTCGGAGTCTGAGGTCATCACCGACAGCCCTACTGCTGCTTCTGATGAGACGAAGCCAGAAGAGGAAAAACCAAAAGAAGAGAAAGCTCCAGCGGAGGTAACTTCCGATTCTGAACTCACAGCTTCACAAGAGAAGGTGAAACCCCAAGGAAGTCCCCTCAAAAAGCTTTTCACTGGCGCTGGCTTAAAGAAACTCTCCACGAAGAACAAGAAGAGCAAGAAAGATACTGAGGTGAAACTGACAGAGTCTGGGGAGCAAGCAGCGGAACTTCAATCCTCTACCGAGTCCACGGAAGTGGCAAAAGCTGACAGCGGACCGTCATCCCCAGAGAAATCAGGAGAGCATGCCGTTGAAGCGGAGGGGGCCCAGTCCGATTCCACACAGGAAGCCGAACGTGAAGTTGTCTCTGATGGAGAGAAGAAAAAGGAAGGAATCGTCGCCTGGTCTTCCTTCAAGAAACTAGTGACACCCAAGAAGCGCGTGAAAAGACCTTCGGAGAGCGATGACGAGGTCACAGGTGAGAAAGCAGCAAAGTCGGCAACCTTGTCTTCTTCTGAAAGCGCTTCGTTAGCAGATAAGGATGTAGAGGAGGAAGCGAAAGAGGACAAACCCTCCGAGGACGAGAGTAAGACCGAAAACACCGAAGAGAAACTGGTCAGCAGCACAGAGGAGCCCAAAAAGAAAATGGACACTTCTGTCTCCTGGGAAGCCCTGATGTGTATGGGAGGACCTAAAAAGAGGACCAGGAAGACTTCTGATTCCGACGATGAGGAAACCAAGATTGAAGAGGAGAATCCTGCGCCGGCTGCCGAAGATGGGAAGCAAGAGGACAAGACTGAGGCAGCTGTGGTGAACTCTCAAAGCGTTGAAGGAGAAGACGGAGGCGCTTCATCCCCAGAACCTCTGACGAGCCCACCCGAGAGAGAGTCCGCCTGGGACACTCTCAAACGCATGGTGATGCCGAAGAGTAAGGCCAAAACTGAAGAGAAGACACAGGAAAGCGCCGAACAGGTCCAGCCAGAAAGCGAAGCGCCGAAAGATGAGTCGTCTTTCTCCCTGAGAAAGTTCTTCCCCGGTCTCAGGAAGAAAAAGGCTGAAAAACAAGCCTCCACCGAGAGCGAGGAGGACTCCGACACCCCGGCCGTGGTTCCTCTATCAGAATATGACGCGCAAAACGAGGTTGCCCAGGAACAACCGGCGGAGGAAAGCGCAAGCGTAGCTCAAGCGTCTTCTGAAGAGAGATCCCCATCATGGATCGCAGCCATGGTGGAGCGGGGCGATGACCAGCACGATCAGCTGAGCGACATCACCGAAGAAGCAGAGAATATCGCTACGCCCAAATCTGTCGACACGGACAATGCGGAAGACGACGATCTGCCCCCAAAACCCGAGGGACGGAAATTATCCGTGGCTGAAATTGCTCAAGCGCCTCCTTCAGAAACCACCACCAGTGATCCCGAGGGACCTTCGGATGAGAACACGCAGGAGTGTGTGGCAGCCATTCAGGCCGAAATAAGTGAAGTTCCACCCATGACATCTGCGATCTGTGAAGATGCGCCAGTTACGATTGCTTCAGAAGAATGTGAACCACCTTTGCAGAATGCTGATTCCAAGTCTCTCCGGCTACTGGAGCCACATATCCAAACGGAGGCCGTGGCCATCTGCACTGGCCTGGAGACCAAGGAGATTGCTGAAGTCTCTTTCGAGAAACCTGCGGCTCCGATCACAGAATGTGTTTCTGTGATCACCGACGCGCTAAGCACTGAGGTCTTAGTCGAAGACGAGTCGTTGAAAGTGGAGGAGGCCGTTGTGACAGAAGATGCCCTGTTGAGCGCCCAAGTTCAACAAGTGAACGACGTTGAGATCGAGCCCACCGAAAATTCGCAGATTGAAGCATTGGACGTCCAAACTGCTGAGGAGAGCCGCGAACCCGAGCCTGCGGGCGGCGGAATCGTCAACACTTTGCTGGCGCCGCAAGTTGCGGAGACCGCCGCCGATGTGGCAAACGACGCTCCGATCGATTCCGTTACGCCAACGGTGGAGGTCCCCGTGTTTTTACAGAACGGAGAAGACACCGAGCCGAGTGTGAAAACCATCAGGGAAGAAGCACTTGCCTGTGAAATCGCAGCACCAAGTGAGCAGGTTTGCGTCATCACACAATCCGTTGTCCTCGTCAGCTCGCCCTGTGCGGACCAAGTAACAACCCCCAACGTGTCTGAGTCAGAGGATGCCATCGAAACCAGTGGCGATAATGCGGAGTGCGGTGAAATTGAGGCCCAGAGCATGATCATCGCCCAGTCTGTCGTACAGGATGTGATGGATAAAGTTTTAGAGCAGCCGAAAACCCCAGAAACCCCCACAACACACACCGCAACCCCGGCCCAGGCAGTGATGACCACGGAAGAGGAGATCGAGATCTCGGCGGAGAGCCCCGTTATCACCGACACCCCTATCCCTCTCACCAAAGAAAAAACTGCAGTGAAGCCGCTGTTTGTCGCCACGCAATGCGAAACCGTTCCGATCGAGGTGGCGGAGATCCTCGATGGGTCTGCGGCGGAAGACGAGAAATCCGAGGGAGGCTTGAAGAAAGCCGTGGAGGTAACCGCAAGTGAAGAATTTGTCGTTGAGGAAGAGGTCGTGGAGATCATCGGCGAGAGTCAGACGGATGACAAACTGGAGGCTGTGAAGGAAGAGACGGAGGAAGAGAAACCGCAACCGGAGGAGAAGGAGATCCACATGGCCGTTCAGGTGGTCCTGCAGACCGCGCAGATGGTTGAGGAGGAGTCCATCCAAGAGGAGACGGTGGAGGAATTCGGCAGCAACGGCCCCGTGGACGGCAAAGGAGACCGGCCCGCGAGCGAGCAGTCGGAAAGTCACCCGGCGGAGGAGAGAACGCCGTCAAAGTGCGCCGAGGTGATGGCGCAGGTGATGGAGGTGATCGAAGAGGCGGTGAAGGAGATCCAGCCGGCGTCCGCAGAGATCACGCCGGCGTCGTGAGCAGGTGAGATGGTCCACAGAATTCAAACTTCTTCATTCACTGATCAAACGAGTTTCCCATGCGTGTTTTGATATCTATTTTATAAACATCAATGGGCTCTACTTTTATTAGCGAAGTTGGGGCGGGGGATGACAGGGGGCGGGGGCACA
>NW_017804968.1:687845-715514 GCF_001891065.2 Hippocampus comes
CTGGTTTTATTAGGTGAGTTGGGGGGGGGGATGTGAGGGGGGGGGGGTCATCTGGACAGATGAAGAAGCTTTTTTGTTCACTGAGTTACCAAAGAACCTTTGATATCAAAGTAGGAATGCTGTTATTGACCCTTTTGTCGGCCGGCGTCTTAAAAGGAAGTGGTGTGTGAGGGGGGGAGATGAACTTGTGCTGAAAGACTGATTATGACCCCCCCCCACCCCTCCTCGCTGCCTCCCCTTCCCTTTTTATCAGCCTTGCTCCACTCCATCGCAGACTCTTTGAGTCTGTACTTTCTTCCATTAAATTGAATACGTACATCTCGCTGAGTAAATTCTAGCTTTGATATGCCGAACAAAGGCCCATTTTTTTGTTTTTTAATTTTTTTAACGAGAGGCCTTTTTTTTAGTTTCCAATGTCTACTGTTATTGTACTGTAGTTTGAAGGCGAGGTGGAGGAGTAGCTGTAAGTGACAATCAGGGATGAACATTTTAGAGCCCCGTTTATGGATTCATGTGTCTCCTAATATATATTTTAATGCTGATTTAAAAAAAAATCTTTTTGTAGCACATCAAGTTTTTGAGAGATTTTAAATTGTTTTAAAGTTTGACCTTTCAAAAGCTTGCACGCTACGTACTTTGCCATTTGTTATAGTTTACTTGCATCTCTGCAACAAAATGAGGGTCAACCAAAAATGTCCCTAACATCTCTTCTTGCTACCCACCCCAGATGAAGGCGCAGCACCGTTGCCCAGGAAACCAGAAGGAGAGCGATACAAGGAAGAAACGGGATGTTTGGTAACGACGACCTATTGACACACTGGGAATAGGCTCCGCCCCTTCCCGCCCTGAGAGAGACTTGAGTCACCGAGCTTCCTGTCCACCACGCATCCACCCCCTCCAACCCCCCTGCATCCAGCCGTGCTCCCCCTTACCCAAACGGGCCCCAGTCTGTCTCCACTGTGAGGCAAGCGAGTGGACGAGTGTTTACCTCTGTCTGTGTTTGTGTTTCTAATGGTGTTAAGGCGTGAGAGAATCTCAAAAAAGTAAACCGATTGTATATTGTATTTATATCGTGAGTATTGTTCCAGTCACCCTTTATTTTTTCATGTTGAGCCCAATTTGTTTTGTTTTTTTCCATCATCACACGTGAAGATTATTTTTAAAAATGCCAGACGCAACAAGTCATTACCAAAGCTAATTGTTGCATAAGGCAAGGAGGGAATGGGTTTCAAGTATTTTGTAGCAGCCATGGTACAAACTGTGATATTGTCAGATAGGTAAAAAAAAAAAACATCAATCTGGAGTAAATCCCTTCATGTTTCTGTAGATACAAAAAACACATGCTTCCTAATTTACTGTGAAAGAACCTTTTACACTTGTTTTCTTTTTGTCATAACACAATAAAATGCTATTATACCAGTCTCACATCATCATGTAGTAGAAAAAAAACCCAAACACGTTTGGGGTTAACTATAGTGCATTAATTTATGAATGCAAGCTACTTTTGACCACCACAGTCTGGAGGTTGCTGAAAACATTTATTGTTCAATACATTTGCTTTAGTTGAATCAATGGCTGACACCAGCAAGCTTTTGGGCAAAATGAGAAAACACATTTATCAAGCCTCTGCCTTTTTTTTGTACATAAATGTTCCCCAAAAAGTCATTTTCGCCCTCTGTCAGCTTTAACTTCACTGTGAGCTTGTTAACACTTGTACAGATGCTGTGTATACACTTGTATGTACTGACAAAGCCTCTTGTTATAACAACATATATGCTTCATTCTTAATGATATTCACAAAAGCATGATTTTAACAGTCTTTTTGTATTTTCCAAGCTGTTAATAGTACGGCTATACAAACGTGTCTATATTTCATTCAATAAAGTTTAGAGGGTGTGGGGAAAATAAGGTGTGCTTTTTGTTTTTATTCATGCTACATAACAAAATATGACCTGAAGTTTATCAAACCAATTTTCCATGTTCAAATTAAAATAGGATTTAAAACAACCACATAGCCTCTGCTAACTAAATGCTAACAATTAGCATATATGAAGCAGTTGGATGTGGGCCTTTCAGGGGTGTGGCTTATCAAGTGACGCCAGGCGCTAAGTCTGAGAGTATGCTTGCACGCACGGGCACACACACACACAGTTAAACAACCTTTGAGCCGAGACACACATTTTTGATCAGAAAAAAAAACCACAGCACAAAATTACTAAAATAATTATCCCATCGCAGTTTGTTCACGCTTTTAATGTCAGGATTTTGATAATGTTCGCATCCAACCAACATAAGTGTTTTTCTACTGTGTTCATGAATGTTTACAGCTACCTATGAATGTATGTGTGATGATAAATAGTGAAATACTGTACTTTGAAAGTAGTGATGGACATTGGGTAATATAAAAGTGCACGTTTGGCGCCATCTTGTGGTTTCATGAAAATGTTTTGAAAGCCTGAGAGAAGCGGAAGTAGTTACGAGAGATTCGTTGCATGTACGTCACTTCCGGTGGCTATTTTTTAAAAAAATCAAGTCAGCTGTACGTTGTTTATTTTTTAAAGTAATATTGGACGATGAATAGAATACACCAACAGGCCACAGTAAATATTTTTACAAAATGTTTTTATTTTTTGACAATTATTATTTTTAATTAAAAATACGCCCAAAATGATTCGGAATAAACTTTTGTTTATTAAATACTGTTCTAAAGTGGAGCAGCACTATAATCAAGAAAAGTTCGGAAATAATCTCAGTAATTAAAAGAAAGTACCAAGATAAATAGAGAAACAAAAATTAAGAGAATGGACTTGAAAATAAGTTTGAATTTAATTTGTAGATGCAGTCAGCGCTTCAGACCTGGCCGTTCTGTTTTTTCAAATAAAGTGACGAAACATTCCCCCGCCCGGCGCCCACACACAACGTTAACGTCACTAACGTACGCAATCGCTTTTGAATGAAAAGGGTAAAGTTAAAAAATAACTAAAAAGTAGGTAGCGCACTTCATCCCGAGAGGGATTTTTTCCGGCCGTAAGATAGACATGAATGACTCAACATGTGACTAAATATGTGTGATCCGTTTTATAAACGTGACCTTTTTGGACACAAATCATATGCTCAAATGGCGCCGACGGAGCCAATCAGGCGGGTTGGAGCGCGCATGCGGAATGGCGTGAGGTGTGTTTGCAAACTCCCGCAAATAAAAAAATTGAAGTGTTCTCATTGAGCATACTGATTTTTAAACAGGTTTAAAAATAGAGGAGTGTAATGAAAACAGGTATAACTTGATCATTTGTAGGGAGAAATATTGCTTCTTAGGGTAACGACTACAACTTTGAAAGAAAATTGGTTTGTAGAAATATGGCTAAAAACCTTGAGCCTGTGAAAATGCAAAGGCACATGAAGTACACAATAAATATCGCTACATGCTCAAGGGCTGTGACTAAATAATCAAAAAGAACAAAAAAATATATATTTGTAACGACCTGACACACTCTTGTGCACGCCTTTTGTGCTTGAAATAGTGAGATATCCGAGCTTTTGACGAGCACTTGAAGGTGGCACAATTGTAAGCTAGTGTGTGAGCGTTATAGAGGAAGTGGCGCCCGATGTGGGTCCGCACCTTTTCCGGTAACACACAGCACCGCGGGGCCGAAGGCGGGGAGCGAGCGAGAGGGTTGAAGTGAAGCGAAAGAGCGGGGGGAGAAACGGCCCGGGGGATCGCGGGGAGGACGTTAGCCGCAAAGGTGAGTCCTTTTCACCCGACTTTGATACGTCGAAAGCGAGGGATCTTTTTCTTTTCAGCTTCAAAGTTGTCCTCCTCCGCCTAACACCCCTCCCTGCTCTTGTGTCACACACAGGCGGGGAAAAGACAGAAGAAAGTCGGATGAATTAATGACATTTTCGGCCCTTGTTCCGCTTCATGTCCCGCTGTAGCAGAACGAGGGGGATTCTGAAGCCGTTTTTCGGAGAATTACCAGCAGCTGCCGCGCTACCGTGGCAGTGAATTTCATCGACAGGCCCCGGGGCAAGTGTAGACAGTCGGCGGCCAAGGAGGAAGTGAGAAGCCCGTGCTTTGGACCGGGCCTGCCTCCGTGGAAGAAGACGTCCATGGAAATGTGGATTCTGAAGGGCACAGGTTAGACTGAAGCATCCTCTCTGTTTCCCTCAAGGGCTATACACCCACCCACTCAGGTCACATCACCACACTGTTGCGTCCGAGCTTTTTTTTTTTTTAAATCACCATTATAAAAGTATTTATGCACGATAAACAAGATGGGGAAAATGCTGTCAAAGATCTTTGGCAACAAGGAGATGAGAATACTGATGCTTGGACTTGACGCGGCGGGCAAGACAACCATCCTGTACAAGCTGAAGCTGGGACAGTCTGTCACCACCATCCCCACGGTGGGCTTCAATGTGGAGACGGTCACCTACAAGAACGTCAAGTTCAATGTGTGGGATGTTGGCGGCCAGGATAAGATCCGTCCACTTTGGCGACACTACTACACTGGCACGCAGGGCCTGATTTTCGTAGTAGACTGCGCTGACCGGGACCGCATCGATGAGGCCCGCCAGGAGCTCCACCGCATCATCAACGACCGGGAGATGCGCGACGCCATCATCTTGATCTTCGCCAACAAGCAAGACCTGACCGACGCCATGAAGCCCCACGAGATCCAGGAGAAGCTGGGCCTGACACGTATCCGGGACCGCAACTGGTACGTGCAGCCCTCGTGCGCCACATCAGGCGACGGACTGTATGAGGGCCTCACCTGGCTTACCTCAAACTACAAATCTTAACCCCGCTCGGAGACGCCGCAGCCTCTCTAGCAATTATATCCTTGTTTTAATTCTCATTTTTGATCACTCTTTATTAGGGTTGCAATGGTGTGGAAGTGTTCAATTAATTTTCATGAGAAGTTAAGCTCAGAAATTTTGGAAATGCAGTGAATCACCAACTCATCGGTTTTTGTTTTGTTTTTGAGTGGAACCTATTAAGTTTATTAGAAATATTGTTTAATGCCATCTGGCAGTGTCTTGGTGCCAGGCAGCAATGTTGAACAGAGGGGAGGAGCTTTGTTGAGTCAAGCCATAGCCTTGTCTAATAGAAAAGTGCTCTGCTGCCGTCTTGTGACAACTGTTGGCATATCCAAACTGGCGTGGGTGGATGTCAATTATTATTTGCAAAATTTTCCGAATGAATGTAAATTTCCATGAATGAACTCGGAATTGAGGGTATCACATTCAATTATTTTGTCACGTGGATATCACTCGTACCTCAAATTTTGACCACAAAGCAAAAATAGAAATACATAATCAGACCAAGCGAGAACTTGAAAAACTAAATGAGTGTGCTTGTAAATCAAGGCACACCTACACTTGCCTGAAATCTGATCAGGACATATTTCCCTAAATTATGTTTCAGTTCCATATAAAGAGCCAAACAATGTTTTAAATAACGTCTTTACAGTGGGCCCACGCATGTTCACATATTCGCAGATTTTTATTTTTATTCGTAGAAACCACTATTCTTTTTCTGTTCCCCCACTTATTTGTTTTTTCAGGGATATATGTTTTTTTTAATTTTTCATGGCACTTATAATGAGCAACCATTATTCACGGCTGTTGAAGTAGCGTGCGCCACTGTATTCCCATTAATTTCCATAGAATGTTTCTACCCCACGACCCTACTCACTATACTCCCCCAAAAAGATTTGTTTTCTTTTTCTTTGCTTTGCTCTTATTTGTAAATTTACCACCGCGACATTCAGGAATCTCGCCACGAGTATTCCGGTTACATATCCAAAGGGTTGTGAGAGTCTTTTGAGGACAGAACATTTGCCTTTATCAACAACATTTTCGAAGAATATTTGATTTTTTTTTTTTCCTTCCCCCCCTGACCTCGACAACAACAAGTGATTGTACACCTTTTGGATGTTGGATATTCACACACTGTGATATGGATCTCTATTTTTTTGCTCATTGTCTCACATCGATCTTTCATGTTTGTAGTTTCAGCTGCCTTAACACACACACACCAAAAAACAAAAAAAAAAAAAGTCAGGGGAGGGCTGTTCTTTGCTGCACTTGTTTAGTTTGACTGACCTTTTCGGACCCTGACAAATGTTTGCCACCTCCATTTTGGTGCTCAGATGACCACATGTTCCTCTTCATCGTCATCACATAACGTTGTTTTATGCCTTTGTTTTGTTTTGCTATGCTGATTTGAAGTAATAAAAAAAAAGACAAACATGATTATATCCACACCAGTGCAGAAGTGTCACCTTTTTCCACAAAGGAAGTGACATCGTGTTCGAGACTCGTGAGTCACTTCCATGCCTCGCGCCGAGAATAAATGATGACAAGTCAGCTTCAACCACTTCGCTTCGGAAGAGGCCACGCACGTCGGATGTGGAAGTGAGCACAGAAGTTGTTTCGAGGCGACATTTGTTGAAAGGCCTTAACGCGTGCGCGGCACGCGGTAGTTGAGGAGCGTGATAAGTTAAATAAAAGCAGTTGCACGCGTTGTAATCAGGAAGTGATAAATTCTCCATGTGGTTTTAATATTTGTTTTATATAAATGGTACGCCTAAAAAAAAAAAATACCATCTAAGAAACCTTTTTTAAACGTGAGGTTCAAATTTTTATAAAAAAAAAAATCCCCAAATAATTTGAAAAATCTACAACTCATTAAAAAAAAATTAAAGTCATGTTTCATATACAATGACTGAAATAAAAACATTGTTAAATAAAAAATATATATATATTTAAATATAAAAATTTATGTTTAATATACAGTGACTATGAAATAAAAACATTGTAAAAAAAATATAATATAAAAAAGTAATAAAAATACATTTGTCATCTTTAAAATTATTTGACAATTTGGAATGTGTTGTCTGATATCCTGATTTTTATTTTTATTTAACAAAAAGATTTTTAAAAATTCAGAACGTATAAAAATTTTTTTTTTCCAAATTGATTGAAGTGTTCATCTGTATTTCTAATATTTAATTTTTAAAAATAGTCGCTGGCAATTTTTTTTTTTTTTTTTTTAAATATCGGTGTCAATGTAATATCTCACAAATTACAAATTGTTAAAACCACTGTGAGCTTCTGCGCTCTTAGCGAAAAAAAAAGAGGCAAGTGTGAATTGTGGCTGCACACTCTTGCAAAACTTGTTGCTCAGTTTCGGCTTCAAGCCTCACAAAGCAGGTGGAAAAACGCAGCTGAGAAAAAAAAAAAAAAAACTCCGTGTCTGTGTATAAAGATCATCAGGTCAGGAATTCCTCTGCCCTGGGAATGCTGGCTCGCTATCTGCCGTGCGTTTGGAAAGGCCGTGTTTGTTCTCTTGAAGTTTGACCTGCCGCTGACTCGCACGAATACCGCAGCTTGCCGGCCCTCCACTTTCCAGCGCTTGCTGGGAATCAATTGTATTGTCACAGTTGTTTGTCGACTCGCCGTCAGCTGCGGAGGCCTTTTAAACGGCACTCACCATGACTCAGTTGAGTGCTGACCTCCTCCAAGGCAGCCCAAGTCTTAATTACAAAGCCTTTTTGCAAAAAAAAAAAAAATAATAATAATAATAATTTGCAGGCAGCACTGTAGCGTAGTGATCATAAGCGTGCATGTTCAAATTTCACTCTGTGGGGAGTTAGCTCTGGTTTGTTTGCGTGATTGAAGACCCCAAATTGTTCATCGGCGTGAATGTGAGTGTGAATGCGTGTTTGTTTGTGACCAATTGGCCGCTGACCAATTTGCTGCTTCTCACCCCATAGATAATGCTAGCATGAGTTTTTGTGCCAGTATTTTTTGGGTGGGTAGTGAAGATAAGCAGTTTGGAAAATGGATGGATTTTTTTTTCACCAATATTTCATGCACCCTGTAATCTGATAAATTGTCCACTGTCCCTGAAAGGGTAAATATTTTTGTGATTAAAAAATATATATTATTACATACTATTGTCATTTTTTTCACTTACTTTTCCTCCTGGTAATTTTCTTGGAGGGGCGCCAATTTCTTCTGTATTTTCCAGCTCATATTTCAGTATTATTAATGGTTCTATTTTTTATTTTTTTTGTATTATTTCAGAAATATTTTTGCATTTCTGTCTCACATATTTGGTTTTTCTTTTAAATTCTTCCAGCGGATATTTTTGGACTGTATTTGTGATCTCAAAAGTTCAAAGCGCTTGAATGACACCGTCTTTCTCTTCCTGCTTTACGGCAGATCTTGGCGAAAGATAACACGACGGAAGTGCATAGTTAAGGCTTCAATAAATGTGTGCGGCCACTATTTTCATACATGCCTTTGCACTTTTTTCTTTTTGATTGGTCTGCTAGCAAGTAGTAAAATGTATGAATAAAATATACACTTAAAAGAGCCGCCGACCCTAAAATGACCACCGGGCCGCACTTTTGGACCTGCCCTCAGACAATACTCTCATTTGCCACTTCCTCTCTTCCGATTGTAATCTTGCTTCAGTTCTTTATTCAGTCGGCCAGACAGGAAACCATCGAGCAAGTGCAGGCAGTTCACTCATTAAATACTTTTTGATGATTAGACCGCCCCCCCTTGTCGTTACTGCTTGGAATGTGAGAATTTCCTGTCGAACCACATTTGGTGAGAGAAACGGGGTCTCAAAATGTGTCCCGTGTTGGGGGACAGAAAATGGACAAGAAAAAGCATTGAGTATGGATGAACGATTTTGGAAAATAATCTTAATTCCAACCCCCCCTGAGGTAAGGGACTGGAAGTGTATCTGCCTCGCTAACTAGCGGCTAACAGCTAGCCAACATCATAGCTAATATGCCTTTGTAAATAGCAGTCACAAAAACGTTTGAAAGTGTTTTGAAACTATTTATGTGCGGCGGCCATACAGATGCCAACTAAAGTGTTTGTTTTCCCCCCAAATTAGCCACGACGAGCCAAAAGTAACACACTGCAACTCATGAGCCATCTGTTGTGTTGCCGCGCACGCGGGTGCCTTTCGTGTCGTTGTGTTTGTTTGTGTGACAGTTCGCCGGTAGTTGGACCAGAAGCCGGACCGTCAAGCGAGCAACCTGACAAATTTCTTTTATTGTCCCAGCTCACGTGATCTCGTCGTAACTTTAACAAGGCCCACGTGGAGTCACATGCCAACTCAAAAAAGGCGTGCGTGTTAGTGAGTAGCTACTACTACAAAGGCATTTTCTCCACTTGATTGCGTCCATGTTGTGCGTGTGGATGCAATTAGTTTCCCCCTGTCGGGAGCCAATAATGACCACAGAGGCCTGTTTCGTTGTGCCCCCGGAGGAATATGCTGAGCCATCATTGGCACTGACACACACACACACATACAAACACAAACCCGATGATATTATTTTGTATGCAAAGAAATGTACTCGTTTTCCACCCAGCATTGCCAATCCCTTTCGGTAGCACGTCAAGAGAAAAACCTTTTCTTTGTTTGCGCTCATCACCACGGCAACCACGACAAAAGACTCAGCGGCAGATGGCCGCGTCACGTTCAAGTTGCCTCGACTCAGTATACATCAAAGACCACCCCCGTCTTTCTGCTTCTGAAAGATATCCGCGCTGTCTAATTGTGAAAAAGTCGCTCCATTTCAGGATTCACTGCAACAGTGGTTGTCAAACTTTTTACACGGATGGTCATGTGTCTGTCACTGTTTTTGTTGTGCGTAGATGTCAACAAAAGTCCACGGGCGATAAGTATCCTTTAGCAACTCCACTTTAACCTCTCTACTGTGACCTCAGCGAGGACAAAAATTCTCCTTTGATGACATAACAATGATGACCAGTCAGAAAAGTTGAGTCACTTTATTGCTCTGCGACGCAGAGCGCTCTCATTGTGAGCAGAAATAATGCAGTTCAGCTGGTGGGAGTTTGGACGCGGCCTTCTTTGCTCTCACTCGGTTTGTGAAACGAGGCACTGGTCCAGCCGCCAAGGGAAAGAGGAGTACTACTAGTGGAGGAGGGTGTGACCTTAATCCCACAGCGAGAATGTAGAGGCGCATCTGGTCCTGCCGGTTTTTTTTTACCCGCCGTCTCTCATGATTTAAAAGCAAACACACGATCACTCGCCCCCGGTGAGCTGACTGACTGCAGTTGATTTTCACTTCGAATTTACGGGTGTGTCCGTCGGTGGGTGGGTTTGCGCTGTGGATTAGTCACTGCGTGGCGTCCCAACCCGTTAAAACGTCATCAGAAAGTCTCCGGAGTCGCTCTTTATTAGACCTGCGTGTCCGTGGTTAGGCCTACATTCTTGTGGGTATTTGCACAGTTAAATGTATATCGCTAAACGAACCCCCGGCAATGTTTAACATGAAATGGACATACATGTACGCCATGTCCTGTCAATATATAAACCAAATAGACTTAAACAAATGTACTATGTACCTACTTATCTTTGGCATGTACATAATAGTGCTAGCGGTTAACATGTCTGCCTCACAGTTACGAGTCCCGGCCCTCCCGAGTGGAGTTTGCGTGTTCTGGAATAAAATAAACAATACCACATTATCTTCATCAGTGTTCTTCGGCTGCCGCCCAAAATTAATGGAATAAAATAAACAATACCACATTATCTTCATCAAATGTACCTCACACAAGCACTGGAAGAACAAAGCTAACTGCGCAAAGACAGCCCTGAGCCGGGATCAAAACCTTGGACCTTAGAACTGCGAGGCAACCCTGCTTTGAGGCAGTATATCCCCGCCTACCCATGTAACTAAAGATGCACAGGAGCAGCTAGCTAGCTAGTGGCTAGCATCAGCGTCTTGATTGAAGTCATGCATGATTGCGGTGCTTTTCCTTCTCAATGAAAATCCACTTGGATTTAGTACTATGGGTCTTGCATCACAGCAACATCACATGGACGTGCACTCAAGTCAGCACACGTTAAACTACGCGACCAGAACATAAAAGAAAAGACGAGATGAAGCATGTCACGCTACCATGTATGGAGTGAATTTCTGACATCCAAATTATGTCCAAAGTGACCCGCTCCCAAGCATTTATACTCATCAAGTGTGGTACATAGTGGAGTCCGATTAGGGATTTCTTTTTCATAATTTAAAGGGGTCGTTATTCTAGAAAGTAGACTCAGTGTTTACATTTTGTTTGGTTGTACTTGCCACTGAGTCTTCTTGGTAACGTTTCCACAGTCTGGGCCCACCACAGCAGCGGTTTCGGCATGGTAGCTATTTGCAGTGTTTGCATGTTTTTAAGACATATAGGATCAGTTTTCAGTTGTGAACAGGGATGCTTTCTGTTTTGAAACGGGAACATTCCAACAAGGTTTGTAAACAACGACCCTGATTAGTGAATGCTGGGAAGACATAGTGTGGTGGCCGGACTCCGACCTTTGCCTGAAGTGGCTCTGGATCTTCAACCGGCCTCAGTGATCAAGTCATAGATGGAAAAAGTTGATGTAAATTTGCACCACTGTTACATCACAGTGGAGCGGAAATGCTGAACGTTTTACTCACAGACACGTGTTCAGAATTGAGTCTAATTAACTGACGTGTAGTGGCCTCTTGTGGTGAACAGCTAACTAGTATGTATGAGTCTGTGCCTGAGACGTTCAACAAACACTCGTTTTGATGAATTGAAGAGAGCATAACCGAGAAAATAAAAATAGCACCAAAAATGGTGACTGCTTTCAACAGTTTTGCAGAGGAATGCATCCCCCCCAAAACCCCTCGTGACTTCCAGACTGGAAGAGAAGGTGTCTTGTCTGATGCATGTTGGTGACCCACATCCTTCCCACGCAACCACGTAAGATTCACGCATTATAAAATTACGTTTGAATGATTTTATTAAGGAGTGACTGATGAAATTCAAGTCTGTTTTTTGCAAGCAAGAAAAAAAAAGTTGGCGAAGAAATGGGTTCATTTTAATCTAAGCGAAGAGCTTCTCATCACGACAACCATTTCTTCTTTGAAAAGGGGGGGTCGTTTATCTACGAATTGTATATTATGAGAAACGCAGAATTATTTAGGGATAAAAGTAAACTAGTTTTCAGAAGTATAATAAATTCACGTGTACGTTGTTCGTTTTCTTTTGCTTTCGTTTTAATCTATAATATAGCGAGATGTGTTCGCCGACTAACCCCGCCGCTAGTGGTATGGCCCACTCCCCGCTGCTAGCGGTTGTTATCTCTGGCTTTGCTAGTGAACAGATTTCGGTACAAGCTAGCGGAACACTTGACTATTATCAAGCCCCGAAAAGATGCTCCTCCGGCGGACCAAAACTGTCCAACACTCGGCAAAAAGTCCGGTGAAACTTTGTCCGACTGTGTCCCAACTCGACTGAAGAGGCAGACCCCACAACGGTCTTCAACGATGCACTTTCGAGGGGGGTGTTAGCATTGTTTAATCGGTCCGTAGTACTCCCTGCCGAGGACGACTCGACTGTCTTTTCCTTCTCATTTTTCCCTTAAAAAAAATTATATTTATCCAATTTTCTGGAGCAAGTCCTCGCTGATGAATTCACCGAAAAAGGACGCAGATGATGATGTGCCCGTTAAAGACTCGATCAAATACGGCGAGCTGGTCATTTTGGGGTAAGTAGTAAAAAAAAAAAAAAAAAAAAACGAGTGGGATGGAGAAACCGCTCCATCATCGTGGCGTCTCAGACACACTAAAACGTACAAATATTTATCTTACGCATGTAATGTGTGCTTTTATTTCATTTTTTTATTGTGCAGCCGACGACGTTTCCGCTAACCGATCGTCGATGTTTGTGTTTTAAAAACTAACTTTAAAGCTCACGGATTGTCTCGTACGAGCGTGGTGCGTTTAGGTGTCGTGGTGAAAAAAAAAACTCAGTGGCCATTTGACACAAAACTGCAGCGGGAGACACTTTTTCATCAATGGTTGTAGGTGTACAGTGGGAGACAGGGACGGAGGGGGCTGAATCCCGATGATGTCATCCTATGCTGGATCTTTTATGGCTCCAAGTAGGGACCGTCTAAAAAATGCATGACCGTGTGCATGCTTTTTATAGTGTCGTCTTTTTATTTATTTTTTTCTGCTGCTGTGTTAAGTTTCAATCCCGATCGGTGCAATGGTGGAGTAGTAGTGGGAGGAGAAAAACCCCTCTTCGTGACTGGTGCGGAATCTGCTGGGAGCTTCAATGCCCCCCACACACACTCTCACACTTGCATCCCTGCCAGTTTTGCGCAGACGTCCCTCTTGGTCCGCACAGTTTCCTGTCTGTGCCAAAGATAACTGACCTAATGGCCTATTGTTTCCCCCTACCCCCTTCCTGCTCGCAGGCTGAACATCTGAATACGGAAGAGTCGTCTTCCACGACATCTATTCCCTCACCATTTAGGCATTTGCAACCAGGAATGACAAAAATGAGCTCAAAATGTTATATGTGTTTCTATTTTCCAGCCCATAACGTACAGAGGCAGACAATTACAGTGCAGCTCAGGCTTTGGATGGCAATGTTTTGGCTTTTCTTGCATTTGCTTTACTGACTTGAGTCAGCATGGCTGTCAAAGTACAGGCAATCTCTCAATTCATTCTCCATCATACCTCTGTTGCATATTTCAAACTGGGTCTGACAGGAACTTTACGAAACTTCACCAAGACTAGATTATGGTTTCGTCCACTTGCACGTATGGGAATGCTTGAGGCAATCCAGAAGATGTTCAGCGGGTAACACAGCGGCTCTCTTTTCCCTTTCAGTCGCATCTCTTATGTGTTTTGACCTTGCATCTGTCAGCCTCGATGATGTCACGCCAACCGTCCGCGTGGTCAATGCCGGTCTTCCACGCAGGCCGCATGAGCCGCCTTGCCAGCACTCGTTAACCGTTAGTTAGCATGGACACCACGCAATCCGTCTTTGCTGTTATAAACATGCTTTGTCTCTTTTACACCTTCTTATCTCACCGTATCCCTCAGTCGTTGAGAGAGTGTTGGAGGTAAAAGCCGACGCAGGGTCCAGAGGGAGTGAATATGTCATGCTGTATGATTTATGATGTTTGCGCATGCAGGACACAAGCCGCCGCTTGCGTCGTACGTCACACACAAGCCCTGTTTCATTTCTGGCCTTATTTTTTATTTTTTATTTTTATCTCCTCCTTCCATCGTCTCCGTCCTGCTCTTTGCTTATTGCATTTATTTATTTATTGTCATTGTTTGTGGTTGTCGCAGCAGAAAGCAAAACTCTAATAATGACTCAGTTGTAAATTTGCTTTGAGTTTGCGTGGGGTCGCGACTGCTTGTTTGTCACCGCTTTTGGTTCACCTGCTTTCACAACGGTATGTCATGCACTTTAAATCTCGCTCGTACGGTGAATAAAAATGATATATAACATATTCATATTTCCATTATTTCCCACGGGAGTAATTGCTTTCAAATGGAGGATTGTCGTCGAGGTTTTAACGCGCTGCTCATTATTAACGGCCTGAAAGCTGCTGCGCTGCCTTCTGCCTGAACTGACGGCGCGGAAAGTGTTTTAATCGGCTTCAGAAAGAAAATAAGGGCAAACTGTGTACGGCTTTTGTGAAGCATTTGGTACAGCGTGAAATCTGCAAGTCCATTTTTCCGTGATGAGGTTTATATCGAATTTGAGCCAAGGGGAGTTTTCAGTCACCAACTGTCAATGCACAACTATAATCACTTCTCACTTCCCGTAATTATCTCATAAATGTCAGGCTGAGTGCAGAAGCTATTGAAAAAAGATTTTCTGTGTGTTTCTGGCGGCACACACAAACTCCCTTTTTGGTCAGTGGACAAAGTTTGACATTTTGGAAAGTCCCATCCAGGGCGAAGGTGCTGATCTTTTGTGGAAACCATGACGTTGATTTCCCGAGCGCTTCTTATCTGTGACACAGGCACTTCCTGCGGCGTTTGTGTCACAAGAACACACACAAAAAAAAAAAAAAACAGCGGCGTCAGACGGTGAATCAACACGAATGGCGACATCCAGGCTTTGCTGACACGCTTTCTTTGTTGCGAACGCTGCCCGTGACGCCCGCCTCGTGTTTTGTCATCTTTGTGCCGCGTTGACTGAGGAGATGAATTCTCATTGAGGGTCGAGCTCAAGTGGAGCTTTTGATTTCGGTTCAAAAGAACTTGCGGGCCGAGCTTTTTTTAGCCACTGCATTTTGATATCTCGTCATCTTTGCAGCATCGGTTTGTACATAGACGAGATTTAATTCACATCCCCGATTTTTTTTCTCTCTCTCTCTGAGCATTTTCCCTTCTTAACTCACTGCTGTGGGGGTCAACTGGATTCCAACCATTTACTGCCACTGACGAATATGTCGGTTGAGTACATTTTTGATCGCGTGGGCGTGGTCGGAGGGTCTTGCGCAGTTTTTTTTTTTTTTTTGTGTCGCTCAATCTTCTCGATAACCGTAATAACGAACGTACGGCATTAGCAGCTTTGCACCACTTGGATTTTGAGATCAGCACAGCATTTGATTCAAAGGTAAATCCTCAATAAATAACCGTTCAAACCATCGTCTTCCTCCTTCGCCATCATCAGGTACAATGGCTCTCTTCCCAGCGGCGACCGCGGGCGCCGAAAGAGCCGCTTCGCCCTGTACCGCCGCGCCAAGGCCAATGGCGTCAAGCCCAGCGCCGTACACATCCTCAACACGCCGCAGGACAGCAAGGTGTGTGTGTGTGTGAACGTGTCCTTCTGGTCACCACCGCAACAAAATGGACTAACCTGTGTTGATGCTAATTATCGCCTCGGTGATGTTAATGAGCCACAGGCTAATAAAGGTCACTTGACTAACTAACGCTTGCCACTCGCTTCGTTACAGGCTGTGCACAGCAGGGGGCAGCACAGCATCTCCTTCACGCTGTCCCGCAACCAGACGGTGGTCGTCGAGTATTGCCACGACAGCAACACCGACATGTTCCAGGTAACGTGTCGATTCACGTCTCGCAATAGGCTGTTCTGGAATGTTGATGTTTGGTTGGGTGTCAAGAATGATGGTTGATGTGTCTTAAACTTTGTGTTTGAGCTGGACGTTTAATCGAGTTTATCAGTTAATTCAGGTTCATTGGAAAACAAAACAAAACATGGAGTTTTTTTTTGAAACTGTCAGCGTTGCTCTGGTAGCAATTTTTTCAACCGTTGTCTCTTTGCAATAATAATAATTATTAGAACCCTTGCATTTGTATAAATTTTGATGCACATATGAACCATATGCCTTAAGTATCTGTGGCTGTTATCGGCAGCCCTTGTGACTACACGATACTTCAAAATAAGGCCGGCATTGGCTCAATAAAATACCTGTTGTCGGTACTCGCCTTTTCCCAATTTCTACAATTATTAATAAGGTTTTTTTTTCCTAATTTCTTTTGCGTCAATGGGAAATAACTTTCAAAAGTTACAAATCTGTTTTGATATCAGTTGCTTTTTTTTTTTTTTTTGTCCCTCGTGTGTTTACTTGACCACAGATTGGACGCTCCACAGAGAGTCCCATTGACTTTGTGGTGACGGACACCTCTGGGGGTGTGAAGGAGGGCGAGGACCCTTCCATAGCCCCCAGCACCATCTCACGTTTTGCCTGCCGCGTGGTGTGTGAGCGCCACCCGCCGTACACGGCGCGCATCTACGCCGCCGGCTTTGACTCCTCCAAAAATATCTTCTTAGGGGTGCGGCAAGTCGTTTTGCACAGGTTTTGTATTCGCTTGCTTAATTAGAGGGATTGTGTAAGTAATCGCGCATGTGCCGCCGCAGGAGAAGGCGACCAAGTGGAAGAACCCAGACGGCCACATGGACGGCCTGACCACCAATGGCGTGCTAGTCATGCACCCCGACGGCTTCCCCGAGGACCCCAAACAGGGTCTGTGGCGGGAGATCTCGGTGTGTGGCGACGTCTACACCCTGCGGGAGACTCGTTCCGGGCCCTGCCGAGGCAAACTGGTGAGTCGTCTATTTCTGGATTGATTTTGTTTTTATGGGAGGTGGAACGGTACGTGTATTTGGATTATACAATCGTTTTGTGGTATGGAAGGGAGGAAGTGGAAGTGTAACGTTCTCATACTATAGCCAATAGAGCGATACTTTCTCTTACAAGTTGAATTTGTTTTAAAGTATAATTTAGGGGTCCCTAGCATGACTCCCCAAAACTCGTTGGAAGCAGCCACATTCTTTTTTTTTGTGCGCCATTTTACATCCTTCCATAAGGAATGCCTTCAACGAGATATAATGTCCGGAAAATGTCAAATGTTCCACATTCATACTTTAGGGGAAAAAAAAAAAAACATTACACCTTTAATGTGTGTTGCCCTTCTCCAGGCGGAAGGCGAGAGCAGTGCGCTGCGCGACGGCTCACTCGTGGACCTGTGTGGCGCCACCCTGCTGTGGCGCACGGGCGAGGGCCTCATGCGCGCTCCCACCCTGCGCCACCTGGAGGCGCTCCGCCAAGAGCTGAATGCGTCGCGGCCGCAGTGTCCCGTGGGTCTCAGCACGCTTGCCTTTCCCAGCCTGCCGCGCAGCCACAGGTATGGCCCGCACACGGCGACAAGCTAATTACCTTCGCCAAGGCGATTATAAAATGACTCAATCGAGGTAGAAGAGCTGTAGGTTGTTGATTATCCATTCAGCCATTTTATGGACGTGGTACGAAAAATGAAAACAAAAAAAAAAAAACGTGGATTTCAGCCTTGAAGAACGTCAGCCCTGGGTCTACCTCACCTGCGGCCACGTCCACGGACGCCACGACTGGGGCCAGAGGTCCGAGGGGGGCGAAGAAGAGCTCTTAGAAGGCGAGGGCTCCACCACGCGGCGGGAATGCCCGTTGTGCCGCAGCGTGGGCCCCTACGTGCCCCTGTGGCTGGGCTGCGAGCCGGCCGTGTACGTGGACGCCGACGCCCCCACGTACGCCTTTGTGCCGTGTGGCCACGTGTGCTCAGAGAGGACAACCAGGTACTGGGCGGACACCCCGCTGCCCCACGGGACGCACGCCTTCAGACCCGTGTGCCCCTTCTGCTCTGCCGCCCTCAGCACCCCCGGGTGGACGCGGCTCATCTTCCAGGGTCCCATCGACTAGCCGCGACACAAAGCTCCCTTCCTTCCTTTTTTTTTAACCGTATGCAGCTCCTTCCCTTATTTCTCGTACTGGATTTGGTGATGGATTGAGGATCTGGACTTTAGGCAACTCAACGTGACAGAATGATCGATGCGCTCACTCATTACCTCGGAAGTCTCCGCACCTCGAGTCTGCTGGTTTTCATCCCGCACAAGCTGGACCGTCTCGTAAAGAAAAAAAAAAACGTTTTAATAAGTCATGTTTTTTTTTTTTGTAGCACTGTAGCAGGGCAACGAGACCCCCGTGCTCACATGATGCTTTGTAGCGCGTCACCTTTTGTGGAATGAAGGCCAGCAGACATTTAAGAGCATACTTGTGGGGGGCCTTGGCCCCGACAATGGAGGTGATGTGGACGGACGTTTTTACTCTATTTTGAACGGAACACTCACACGAAGGTAAAGTCACAATATTCTGCACCAAAATTCTTTATATTTATTCATACTGGTCCGCCATTTTATGATGCAATTCACATGTTGAAGAATATCCTGCACATTCACATTCCTTAGTTTCCCAACATTTCTCATTCATTGTTCAGCATTTTAGTTTAGTGTCAGCACTGCGGTGTTCACATTTCTTTTCTACAGGAATAGCGTTTTCTATTCTTTCGATTGAAAAATGTGTGCCATTCACAATCTCAAACCACATATGTCAAGACCGTCGTAAAACGGGGGCCCTCTGCACAGTATGCGCCCGGACCAGATCTCAAGCCCATCATCAAGCAGATCGAGTATAAACAAGGGCTTGGACTCCCAACAAACTCGGTAAGATCCACTTTACACACACACATACACACCAAACTCCCTGAAGCAATAACACCACTCGTTCTTGTATAAGCTAAGATCTCACGCTAGGTTTTAGCCAAGCGCTAGACTAGCTGCGGTCGCCTCCCCCCCCTTTATGATATGTTTTGTCTGGGCAGACTCTTCTCATATCCATGTCCCTCATTGAAAAATCTGAAAACAATACAAATATATTCTTACATCCTGATTAATACCCAACACACTTCTGGTTTCTTCACCACTGCTAACAGGGTTCCTTTTTCAAGTATGTGACCGTGTCGGTGTATCCAAAGCTTAACCTAAAAAAAAAAAAAAAAACAATCTTTTCTTTTTTTCCTCCCCCTCTCTACTACATTGTGGGCGTCTGCGTGTGTCAAAGAAAAGTTATTTTGTTAGGAAATATGGTCTAGTGTTTGGGTAAAAACAGATATATCCATATATATATATATAAATACATATATTATTTTTGTATTGGATTCAGTTGTTCAACTTGGTGGAAGAGCAGCGTATGGTCTGGGATGTGTTAGACGTAGCAGAGCCCATGAGTGTGAAAATGTGTCAACACTGTGTCTCTCGCTCAGACAAAAAAAAAAGATACATAGATTGACACAGTGCTGCCGTTGCTCGGACATTGAATGTAGCCGACCATACAGGCTATGTGTGTATTAGCCTCCCTGGTGCTCTTATTGAATGGTCTATATTGTGATACTATTTTTGTAAGTGAATATGACAGTGTAGCCCCCCCTCCCTCCCCCCAGCTTGAATATAATAACTATGTATGGAAGAGTGGATACACTCGTGTGTGTGTGTGTGTGTGTGTGTGTGTGTGTGTGTGTGTGTGTGTGTGTGTGTGTGTGTGTGTCACTTGCATGTACACACGTGCACACACAGTATGTACGCTGCACTTCAAAATACGTTCCCGTCTCCGCCGCCTTTTGAAATCACGCTGGGTGTTTGACGACTTAAGATGTCTTCCGAGTCTTCTTCGGCTGTTCAATGTGCAAAAATAGAAGAGAAGAAAAAAAAAAATCCTCATACTTGACCAATGTTTGGAAGTGAGAGTCACACACTTTGTACTGTAACGCTAAGAATATTTGCCGCCAACTCTGCTGCAGCATTAGAGAAATTCAGCCCACGTTTGTTTCTCTGTTTTGATTGTGTCACTCATGCGTTTTCCAGCTTGTTGCTCACTCACAAAGCCAGCACAGCGTCGTTGCCGACATATGAACCACGGAACAAAATCTTGAGTTCGAATTCCATTCAACATTTTGAAAATGCTTGATGCAAACAAAAAAAAAAAGTGGTACCATGGTTTGGTTGAGAATATTTACAATTGAAATTACTTCTATTTGGAAATGGCTGACTTTCTGTTCAATTTCGAGCTAAAATACGCGAACACGTTTTCGTGCGCGTTCTTACAGTGGAAAAGTGCACCAAATTCACTCGCAGCATCAGTCGCAAAATTTGTCCAATATTTGAGGCCAATTTTTTTTTCCAGAATTTTGGATCAGACTCCTAATTTTGACCATCGAGGTACCATTGCGTGTTCCACAATTTGAGCTTGGTTTATAATTTTATTTTATTTTTTAATGGTTATTGTCACTCAGGATTTAGTGTGGCACGCAGTGATTTCACTACACAACACTTCAAACGTGAGAGCATTTATCTGCTACTGTAGACAGTATCCAGCTATTTACGGGTTTTAATAAAAGAATCGAACTTTGCGCGAACCTGCCAAAAAATAAAACGTCGTATACAGTGTTGGCATGTGGATGGAAGAACTGTTGGAGCACCTGTTTTTTAGTTTTAGATTCCTATTTTCATTTACTTTTAAGCGTTCATTATCGATTTCAGTCCTTTAGTTTTCACATGTAGCTTCTACTAGATGCAGAAACAGTATTTACTTTTAATTGTTTAGCACTTCTTTAGCAACTTGATGTGTCATTTGACCTTCATTTCAAGACTCCCACATGTATGAAACCGTGAACCCACCTCACTTTTTTATTATGCATTTTTGAAGATCTACAAACCATGTACAGCTCCTTTTTTATTATTATTATTTTACAATCGTATTCCTCTGTAACCGAATGGTGCACAGACAATCGCTCTACACATGTCAATAAACTGTTGAAAAGTGCCACTTGGCTTTCGTGTGTGACTTTTGTGTGGCCCCACGTATGTGCATGCGTAAAATATAGCTCCTTGCCAGCAGATGGCGCTCTTTCGCCAATCATCTTTGTGGATATGGCCCTGCGTTGCTTCAATTTGCATCACAATATGGAGCTTTTTTTTTTGGACCACCTGGCTAACGTGTTTGGAACATTTTTTTTTTTGTTTTTGTTTGCTTGTTTGAAAATAGGGCAAGCGCGGCGATCAACTGGTTGACACGTCCGCCTCACAGTGTTGGTTTTGATTCCGGCTCCGACCTTCCTGTGTGGAGTTTCTCCCCTTGCCTGCCAAAAAACATAAATACTTTGACCGTGTCAAGCTATTTTATGTTTGCCTAAAAAAATGTGAGCTGTCAAACATAACCTAATTGTTCACTTCGGTGTAATTGTAGATTATTATTCCATGACTTGAATTGATGGACTCCCCCCGCCCCCCTCTTAGGTGGCACCTGGACGTTAACACGTATTATCCCCTTACCCACAATTCCTTGTGAAATGGCGCCAAGATAACCCGGAAGTGAGTAGGCTCCTGACGAACGCACCACGAGGATGACTAACTCTCAAAGACGCCCAGACTATCTTACTGGGCCGTTTTAAACACGTATTATACACGTAAGTGTCATGTGAATTTGTTTCTTTAGTTGTTTGCGTGTTGAAGGTGGAATTTCGGAGAGGAAAGATTAGAATCAGTCCCGTACATTTGTTTTACAGTTCTGCCTGTGTGAGGACATGTGAAGAGAATTTGTAATGAAGCTCGAGGCACGAAGACTGTAATAGATAGACCATGTTCGTTACTCTTTCACTGACGACAGATGTTTTTTTCATGTTAGCACTTCGAACCACTTTGTTGCTTTTATTTACTTGACCACAGTGCTCAATTTGTGTGTGCAGGAGGAATGGAACCTGTTGGGGGAAGAGCGGCCTCCTCTTCCCCGCGCGTTCGTTGAATTTCGGACGAGGAGAATGTTGGTTCTTCAAATAAAGGCTAGAGTCGATGAACAGTTCCTTCGAAGCTTTTAATAACAGAATATTCCAAGCACCCGCGAATTACAGACAATGGCTGCGCGTCACGAGTGCGAAGCAGGAAGAGATTCACATCATTTTTATACCATCAGAAGGGTGGTACCGAGACACAAAGTGTGATATCATAACTTTAGTTTCTCCTAAACCGATTCTCAGCTTGTATCAACTGGCGCATTCCAATGTTTGTGCGTCTTCAGCAGGGAGTATTCCAATTCTAGGTGATGATTGGTACAAGGACGCAAAGCTACACTGCGGGCATGGGAAAGTTCTACGGCATGACGAAATATGAGCAGAATACAGCCTTCAAACCGCAAGAGGGTGCCAGCTTCACACTTTGGTGAACAGGCAGTAGAGGAGAGAGAATAATTAAAGTGCCAACAGAAAACATTACGTTTTAGGTGTAGTTTGCACTCTTTTAAACAGTCTTTTACGATTGTATTAAAGGTGGCAAAATAACACTACTCTGCACATACAAAAAAACGTTCTAAAGTAACTTGCTTACATCTTGACTCTTTTTGCAACCTAATGAAAGCTGATATGTCAAGATGAGGATTTTTCCAAAGTTTCATTTGAATTTTCCTCGAGCCCCGTCTTTGGCAGCGTGCATCACAGAGAGGTGAGACCAAATGGCTGTTGCCATGGATATGCTGTGCTGCTACCACAAAATCTGTGTAGGCTTGTTGAACATGTAATTAATAACAAAGGCTTCTCAGCCATGATAGCATGGAGCTCAGGATCTGAAACCCCATCTTCCTGCTCCTATAAATAGCACACAGCGTGAGCGAATAACAAGGAAAAAGATGCCTCTGGCTACTCAAACTCTACTGTCACATTTATCTCTTTGACAAGTTATTTGCTCTAAATATATTTTCCTGCACCATAAACTGCAAATTGTCTCTGGTTATTAGTTTAAAAGCATTTTTTTTTTCCCAGCAACATGCAACGGTCAGAATGCTAACTGTCACTTTCCTCCAATACAGGCCGATCATTGGAAATGGTTCATTTTGCTTTGAACCCATGAAGCCGCACGGAGATTTGACTTTCGCTAAGCATCAGTATGACTACGATCAACACCTTCAAATAAGTGTAAGTGCTAGTCAGTGTGCCAGAAGCTACTGTTGTGTTGTGACTCGCTCAGTTGACAGAAAACAATGGTGTGTTTAATGACATGTATTGAGGTCATCCGATCACCCACTCCCTTCCTAATTATGCCTCAGTTGCAACTTCCATATAGAAACATCGCTGGTGGATTGCCCTAAAATTAATGGGCGGCAGACCGTATATTCTCATATGTGCTCGTGATTATGGATTTGCGTTAAGATTCCTCTACTGCAAACCTAATGTGCCGTCATTGACGCACAGGATGTTTAAAGCTGCATTTACACTGCTGGTCCATGTGGCAAATTCTCATTATTTTCCCGAGTATTTTTACCATTAAACTAGACTTAGATCCAATGACAGTTCATTGAAACAGCCACGTGTTTTTGCTATTCATGGCAAGGCTCGGAGCATATTCCCTGAAAATAGTAGCGATTTACTGTCCCGTATCTCCATGTCTGCAGTTTTAGTCGGAATCTATTTCTGCATCATTACCTTGGGGCTGCCGTGGACTTACGTTCTCTGTTCTGGGCGACGGTTATAAATTGTCTGCCGCCCCGCTACTGCTTCTGAAATTGAAAAGAGATTATTAAAGACGTTTATCATAGGAGTGGCTTAAACCCGTCTGAAAATGGTTGGCGCGAAGGAGAGAGACGCTAAAAGAAAAAGCAGCCTTGGGGAAATAACATGTTTGTATGTTGAGGGATGTGGTGCTCCTTCCTTGCTACCAGACGGGGTAGTCCCATAGGTCTCCTGCCTGCTGTGTTGCACCTGCAGCCAGTTGGCACAGCAGGACACTCGGTCATAACTATCATATCGGAGTCACATTAATGACACCCCTGGGGACGGCGCCAGTCTGGTTCGGGTGGTGTACTGCGTTATGTCTGTCCAATCAAAGACGCTTTGACTACAAAAGACGTAATTGGTGGTTCAATGTTTCAGATGTCTCGAATAGTATTAAATGTTCAAAAGTGGTTCACCACATCCATGGATGGCAGCCAACTCCATGACCACTTCCAGCCCAAAAATCCCTGACAGTGTTTTTTTTTCCTCCAAAATATATAAATGTTTAAAAAGAAAACTAACTACACTATGGAACTTTTCCGAAGCGTATCATGCTGGGTTCCAAGTATTGGGTAAAAAAACATCACTGGAATACAGACAATATGGAGAGTAATTTATGTGCATGCATCACTGTTGAAAGTGGTGCTGAACCAGCCTCTGTGTGCTCACTGTTAAGTGCTCAGTCGAATCAATGGTCAGTCACTGACCTGGAAAATGCTGAAAAGCTTTGCTTGCTCTATCGATAGGCATTCTAATTAAGAATAGCGCCCGCAGTGCGAGCGGTGTTTAACTTAGCAAAAGTAGTGTCGGGAAATTCAGTCAGAAAATCTCATTCTCGTTGATCTCCAATGATATGATGGTGTTTGTAGCCAAACACGAAATTAGGCGTGATGGCTTTGTCAGATTGACATAATGAGACCATTTTTGGTTCACCGCATTAAATTTTAAGTCACGGATGGCCTTGTCTGACATGGGCAGAGTGTTAGCCTGGCACTGAAGGAGTCCATCTGTTCAGCCCCCCGAGTGCAAAGTATTGAATCTCTTTTAGGTCAGGCTTGCACACTAATGAGAATGAATCGGGGTAGAACTCTCCAAAATGGCTGTTGTTCACTGGACCGCATTTCATCTGCCGGTCGCGCCAATCAAGAGAACGGCGCACGCAGACAGAAGGCAAAGCAAAGGGACTTGACTCGAAGCATGTTCAATGCTCCTCTGATTCTTGGGCCTCCTCTGCTGAATTTTCAACAGTGACCACGTCTGGTTAGAGGAGCTCATTGGTCTTTCCTCAAAGATGTCCTCTTCCAGTCCGGCCTCCAGTTGTATTATCCCAAGTAGCATCCATCCAGGGATGCAGCAGTTGACTGCAGGGGCGGCCCAACTAGCTGGAGCTCAGGAGTCACTTTGCACCGTCACAGCACAATCAAGAAGCAAAGCCATGCAGCTTTTCAAACGTCGCTGCAAGAAAAAAGGTGGCCAGCCAATCTAGCCGGGGGGGGGTGGGGGGTTATTGTTTCAGAGCACATCCCATGCGGCGCGGGGAGGGGGCGGGAAACAACTGCATCGAATGCCATGCATGACAACATCAGGCAGCGCATCAGGGGAGGAGGGGCTGGTGTCAGACCCAAGCTAGCACGAAAAGAGATCAAGAGGGTCCGCTAGGGGGGCGAAGGTTGAAGACAAATTGAAGTTTTTTTTCAGTTCTTGGACGAAGTTACATCCAATGTGCTTGGTCCAAACAGTTTTGCAGGCATCTGGGAAACCAGCTCATCTCTCCAGCTTCATCTGAAGGTCCACATCAAGGCGAGCACCAAAAGGAGCCCGAGGCTGCCGCGCTCAATGGCCCAGCAGCAGAACTTCTCACTGGAGGATCCGCTCCAGGTGGACCAGTCTCCAAAAATGTATCTGGAGACAGACATTGACGTGGTGAGAAGGGATGACCATGCAGACGATGCGGCGATCAACCCTGACACTCTTCCACCGTTACTGATCGATGAACAAAATGTAATTCCGCCCCCTCCGAATTTCTGCCAAGGATTTGAAATGAAACGTTTCCTGGAATTTAATCACAACTCCCCCAGATACCCCTGCAGATCCATCTCTCTGCCTAGAGGCATCAACATGGTGAGTCCCAGTTGTTTTTTTTTTTTTTTGCTCCTGGAGCGCCTAGTCATTCGCGTCATTAGTATTTACATCCATATTTATTTCTTTTTTTTTAATATGACGTCTCGTCAATGTAGCCGCCGATCAGGTTGTTCCAAGCCTACTCGTCAGCAGCCCACCCATCCGGTCTCCTCTTGTCTTGTCATTAATTAGAGAAATGCAACCAGTGGTTTTCCCAAGACACGTGTTGCAGGAAGACCGGATTAAAGGCTCAATTAAACATGACTTGCTTCCAAAGTGAATGCGTTTGATGTCTCGGCATGATGTTCACCTCAGAGGTGGAGGAGAATCAAAGCACACGACTGTGTATTTCGGTAAATAAACCAGCACAGCATGGTGTTATTTTACACCCCCGCCCACCCCTTTGAAAATAGTTGAGCATATCATACAAGGGGCAACAAAGAATTTCAACAGGTCATATCAAGAACTCTCCATCCAGGAAGGTTCACAGGAATGAGCAATGTCGCCATGTAATATTAAAAGAGAAGCTCTCACGTTGCTTTTAATTTATTGTCTGATTAAAATTCAGCCTTTGCCGTCACCTTAGCAACTGCTTGGGAAAAAAAAAAAGGTGGGCGGTATGGGGGCTGTGGAGCCAGCATGCGAGCCTGTTGGTGTTCATCGCAGTGTTGCTTGCTTGCAGCAAACTTTCATCTCCTCACCCTTGTACTTGGCGAGCGAGTGCACATGTAGCAAACGTGCCTCATGGTTGCGCGCAACCTCTGACATGTACTCTGATGGAGAGATGGCGACATAGAAAGAGATCATGTGAGGCGTGCTGAATCCAAATTTTGTGGGCTCTCGCTGGGTTTATCATTCTTCAAATAACCAAATCCCTTTTGGAGACTTAAACATGGCCGAAAAATTCGCCAATTCTCGCATGCGTATCCTGATGAAAATGTTTTTCTCTGTGATGTAGTATTCCCCCCATCGAACTATTTAATGCTGCGGTCTTAACTAATTTCAACTTGTAAGCATGCAAAGGTGCAGATAAGACAAGGAAGGGGAAGCAAACAGAAAGGTCACAGCGATACGGCTCAAAGTCATCTCTCAAATTGATGTGCCAGCGAGGCCGAATCTCACATTACCCGCTCAAAGAAATGAGAAATTATTTTGACCCGAGCAAGATGTGAGATGTGTCTAAAAATGTATAATCCGATTATGAAATATGACATCCTGCGCCTTGTCTACAGACGAGGAAAGGCCGGGATGTGTGTTGGGAAAAAGTGCCAACAAGATGTGTTGGAATGATACCGTCTCCAGATTCAACAGATGGAACCACCTGTGCCTCTTTGGTCTTTTTCACGTCTCTCCCTTCCCGCGCCGCATCGCGTCCTTTCTGCTTTCCCCGCACATCAATGAGGGAGCTGAGGTTGCCTCCGCTTTCTCTCGCTTGCAATATACTGTATCTGCAGTCTGGCTGCAATGGATGTTTCCACTCTTTAACCCCCCACCCCCCCACTCCCTCCATCCCTCCCCCCTCCTCTCCCCTTCCCCTCCGTCTCCTCTATGCCTCTCACTCTCTTCTCTCATGCCGTTCGTCGAGCTGATGCCATCGTTCACACCTCACGCGCAGGCTGCAGTGAACCCCTTCTTCTCCCCCCCGGAGAAGTAATGAATGAGGGCGCATGAGGGGTGAAGGAGTGTTGGGAGGGAGATGAACACAAACAGAAGCATGACAAACGAATATGGTACGTTGCTCCCGGACCCCCGCCGCTGACAGCGTTAACATACTCTTGTTTCCTTTTAGGTGTGTGACGATGGCGTGAACCACGTAGACACCATCAGGTAGGCATCCGCTCCCCCCCCC
>NW_017804968.1:717166-717488 GCF_001891065.2 Hippocampus comes
CCCCCACTCCCTCCATCCCTCCCCCCTCCTCTCCCCTTCCCCTCCGTCTCCTCTATGCCTCTCACTCTCTTCTCTCATGCCGTTCGTCGAGCTGATGCCATCGTTCACACCTCACGCGCAGGCTGCAGTTAACCCCTTCTTTTCCCCCCCGGAGAAGTAATGAATGAGGGCGCATGAGGGGTGAAGGAGTGTTGGGAGGGAGATGAACACAAACAGAAGCATGACAAACGAATATGGTACGTTGCTCCCGGACCCCCGCCGCTGACAGCGTTAACATACTCTTGTTTCCTTTTAGGTGTGTGACGATGGCGTGACGCACGTA
>NW_017804968.1:717499-742954 GCF_001891065.2 Hippocampus comes
CCCCCTTTATCCTTCCTTCATCGCACCCACGCCTTCTCCCTGTGTCCTCTTCCCTCCCACTCTTCCTCTCTCTTGCACAGTCTTCCCTCCCTGGCTTGGTCGTCTTCTACTTGTGCTTGCTGGTGTCGGAGCGGCAGCAGAGGCGTCAGCTGCATCGTCAGCAGCGTGCGGCAGCGGGGGTTTCTCGCAGCTTCGGGGGGGGAAGAGCCGATAACGTTCAGGAGGGAGTTTTCGCCCAACGTTGCCTACGGGAGTGGGGGCTAAGTCAGCCTGGTGGGGGTTCGTCTGTCCTTCTCCAGGATGAAGCTGTGCTCTAGCACCAGGTATCGCGTGACTCTTTGCATCTTTGGATTTGGAGTGGTTGTGCGTGCATGTGTGTGTGGCTGCGTTGGAAAGACCTGCTTTTCTGCTAGTTTGATGAGGCGGATAAACGAATGTGGTGGGGGGGGGGGGGGGGGTTCAATGCTTCAGAATGTGTGCGCGGCGCAAGGGCGAGTTTGACTCGGTCCGGAATGCGTACAGAGGGAGTTGGTGTTGACTTGCAAGACTTGTTTTGATCCTGCATGATGTTGCATTCACCTGTCGGAATGCTCCATGCTGTGGTGATTAATAACTGCAGGATGAGCACCGCTCCTGCAACTCCAGTAGGTGTTGAGATCATTTTCAGATGCTTTCTCAGGCACTCGTTCGAAAAAGACCTGTTCTCATCCACTTTCCCGATTGAAGTTGCTTGACAGGGGTCGAGAATCAGATGCAGGGCAAGCCTCGTTTTTTTTTTTTTTTTTTTTTCCCTTCTTCCTCCCCTCCTCAGTGAGCCATTGGTAAACGTGTGCACATGGAAATACTGTAGATGCTTTTGTTGATGATCACAGACAGCCATTAGGACTGTTTCAACGAAGACTCGTCAAGGTTTGCTGGCGATGTGTCATCAATTGTCCTCACTTCCGTGTCATGGTTTTAATTGAATTGTTGCAGCCTTGCCAAGATGGATGAAGGGTTGTCCCGCGCTTCTTGTCCTCGCTCTTCGGTTTTACGAAGGCCGACCTTACCGGTAACCCCCCGCTTCCACCTGCTCACTTCATCACCGACAACCAGCGGTCTGTACATGATGAAATGCCCTGAAATTCTCCTTCCCCGCCCTCACACTGTCTGCTCCTCCCTCGGCCGGGAGTTCCTGCCCCAGGGTGCCCCGCGGGGGAGAGAGTCATGTCAATTTTGCATGAGGGAGATTTCATTTTGATTTGCAGATTTTTTTTTTTTTCTTAGCGCTGCTCTTCCGCACTGATTGATAACGCCAGATTGAACCGAACGCGATTATGAAAGGAAGTTAAATCATTCGATGATGTTTCAAGAGGATTTTATCAGGACGACCCAGTTCACTTAAACGTGACCGATGTCGTCCTTTTCATGGCAATAATTACATTTGGGTAGCACCAGTGGAACCTTTTAAATCCATCCATCCATCTTGTATAACACGTGTCCTCTTCAGAGTCAAGCCGATCCTCGCTAACTTGGGGAAAAGGCCAGACAACATCAGTATATCAACCTACGCCAGCAACGTATCGTGACAGCCAGAACAATTAAATGCTCTAATTGACGTGGTTTGCCACCACTTGTCAGTCAATCGGCGCAAGAGCTTTCCGTTTCAGATTACAAACTGAACGTACATTGTGTGAGAAAATAAAGACGGATCATTGTTATTACAGTGGCAGTTTTTGGTAGCGCTGTGAAATTTCCAAATTGGGAGTTTGGGTGCAACGAAGAAATGTGCCTAATGTCAAAAAATTTGGAGTTCAACACGAATTTTCCGAAAAGGTAGACCTCAAATCAAGCAAATCTCAAAAGTCTTCACCATGTGAATGGTCAACTTCTTTTTACACTTGTATTCCAATTTTTTTTAAAAATGTGACATTGACCAACCTTCAGCAATTCTTTCTCCTCGTTTTGCGATATCAACTATTTTTACTTTATTTTTTTGACAGTTGAGGATGTTAAAACATTCACATTGTGCCGTTTATCGTCAAGCTAGAATGGATTATTTAAATTGAATTAAATCCAACAGAAAATATTGGTTCACTATAAAATGTAGCAGAACAGCAGCGCTTGAATAAATTAATATTGTTTCCTTAATATGCACCCCCCCCCTAAAAAAAACTATGCAATAAAGTTGTGGTTTTAAATATGCTAGACCGTGGCAGTTAGCGTTGCAATTTTTATGGATTCAGTGTACTAATGTGCCCTTCTGGCCGTGGTGGTCTCACCAGCCAGCCTTGAATCAGTTATGCAAGGTCTGTGCGGAGGAAACGTTGACACCTTCCCCCAGGAGTCATTAAATAGACCTGATCAGCTCGCGCGTTGTGATCCTTCTCCTTTGCCCTCCTCGGCAGCAACGGGTCACGTTCATTCCTCATGTGGAAGCACTCGGCCGGCATGTAAAAGAATCGTTTAACAGAGCTGGCCTAGTGTTTCTTTTTTTTTTTTTTTTATTAAGTATTATTGCGAACTAAAGTGGTTAACTTGAAGTGACGGGACAGTGAGACCAATTTTGATTCACTCACTGTTACGTGTATAACAGAATATCCATTCGAAAATTTTACCTGCGTTGCCTAATGGCTGCGTTGATTTTGAGGCACTTTTTTTTTTTCACCGATCAGTAAATCAATTCCAAATTGTACCACTTGAGGTGTTTGATTTGGGAGGTTCCACTGTGCACGAATGGCGTGTCTTTTACAGCCCTTAAATTTCACAAACACAATTGACAGTCCACTGCAATCGTAAATGTATGGAAATGAATGGCTATGCTGCTAATCTTTGTGCACGATCCGATTTCAGACTCGCAGCCCCCGACCAATTGCCGTAAGTGTTTTTTTTTTTTTTTTAAATAAGATTGAGATTTGTCGATTAGCATTGCAGATGCGGTCTTAGATCTAATAATAGGATACGGTTCATGTATAAAAGATGCACTCGTTCATTTGGGAAATCACTCCGATCGTCGTTCTTGGAAAGTGCTCATTTGTTATTTATATTTGTACAAATACGGTACTGTATATGCAGCGCATCCGTTGCGTTTATCCGGACGAAGAGTGCATGCTCTGAATTATCATTGAGCCGTATTCCGCTGCGAACAAACAGAATTATGTAAAGGTTTGTGCTCCACGTGTCGAGTTCTATTCCAAATAATCATTTAAGTAACCTTTCAACAAAAGTGCAATTTGTGCATCCTTGCGAGTCAGGAAACGGAGCAGTGAATACAGATGCTCTGCGCGCTGTGATTTCGGAATGTATTTGAACTGTTCTTTCTGTGCGGTTGGAATTTGAGTTTGAGCACGGACAGAATATCGATACTGGACGGCAATTAGTATTTTTTTGGTGAACGCATCTTACCCAGTGACTATTTTTTTTCCATAATTGCTGGGTTATCTGTTTGTTGGGCCACTTTTTAACCCTTTCATGCACCCATGTAACCTGATACCATGGTAAGCTGTCCACTGCAGTAACCGCTGTCCCTGAAAGGGTTAATGCTTTTTTTTGGCGGGGGTAAAGTGGGGGGGGATTTGTCTTGATTTCACCCCTTGCTGGGCATTATGTGCGCACATTAAAGGTGTTAGCGGTTCATTAACCCGAGCTCTTCTGGTTATGGTGTCGCATTGGGCTTTTTTTTTTTTTTTTGCAATGTCTTGGTCTTCATTTAATCAATACCGGGGCAGGCTTAGGTGTGGATGTTTTCAACATGGCGTGGTTGAGTCACGCGCATTATAGATTGGTGCAGATGTGGAGGGAAGGGGTGGACGGCAGAGAGCGGTCATCTTTTGTGTGTGTCTGCGTCTCCGATGAGTCAGTCGTCTCCCCCCGCCAGGTCGTCTTCACTCTAATGCTGAGCTTGGAGCTAGGGGATCCTCATTGGTGAAAGATCGAGCCGGGAGTTTTCGTTGGACTTGGAGCGAGAGACGGTTACGCCCACGACTAGTTGCCAATCAATTGCAGGGTCGGTCGGTATGTTGATGTGATATCCAAATTGGAACCAAAAAATGGACATCTCGTACTGTACCTGAACATCTGGCTTCCAACAAGCAAGGTAGTCACAAACGCAACATTGTAATGCTCTCAGGACTGAAAATGTGAGAGCGTGTAAGCGTGAAGATTGGAAAATGAGTCTTAAAGGGGATATTTCAACATTTTTAAAGCAGTCGCGGTCACCGACTGGAGTGCTGTAGTGTCGTGGTTCACTCACCTGACTCCCGCGCAAGTAGAGTGAGGGGTGGGAGTTCCCTCTCGATGACGATGTGATTGTTTTGTCTCGGTCTCTACTCCGTTTTGAGTGTTGCGACGGGATTTGCTGGTCACACCGTCATGCGCTGTGACGAACCCATTTTTTGGTGGAACTCTGTTTGGTGATAAAACAACCCCCCTTTTTTTTTTTACTAGGTCGTTGCTGTCTACGCAACATCTCTCAGACCATCTGTTCACGCTCCACGGTTCCTCCCACTCAAGCCCCTCAGGCTAGCTGTTAGCTTATCTGGTAACTCAATTACAGAGGTAATTTCTTCCCTTCTCTTGTCCTTGTCATTTCTAACGTTGTAAGACTTGGAAGTCCATCTTACTTTGGGCTTCACGTTGTTGCCCGATGTCATTACTTGGTCACGTATTCCGCAGTCATCACGAATAATTTAATCGTTTCCCGTTAAAGGGAAAGTGATCCACGATCGGAATTGAAAGTGTTGGGAGTGATATAACTATTGGCCTGTTGGATAGATGACCTCTGCTTGCTGCCATGTAAAGTGCTGGCTCTCCCGACTGATACCTTAGAAAATGAGATCCCTCTGATTTTTTTTGGGGGGGAAGCTTGGTTTTGCCACAAAATGTGACTAGAAAATGTCAGGAAAGCCTACTAGAACAGTCCAGTTGAATTGGAGGCAGTTGGCAGGATCTTGAGTTGTATGGGTTATGTTTCACGCTATAGGAGTGAAAACGATTTGAAATTATTTTTTCGATTACGAAATCTGGCATTTGAACAGGGGTGTGTAGACTTATCTACTGTAGCTGCTGGTCATGGGTGCCTGCACCCTCACCCCCCGAATCTATTTTTGTTCAAGCACAAATGTCTGCATGTGCCTGCCGCATTTAAAAAAAAGGGGGGGGGGGATCCTGATGGAGTAAACCTTCACCTCATAACCACTTCCTGCCCCCCCCTCCCCCCCACCCCACCCAACTTTCATGTCATCCTCCTCCTCCGCTCCCCGCCTCCCTTCCCGCTCTGCTTATCAGCGCTCTGAAATTCTCTCCAAAGTGAGCATGGCGTGGGTGGGCGGCTGGCAGCCTCGTATGAACGCGTTCCCCGTCCGTCGATGCGGCGCTGCGCGGCGAGGAGGCTCAATTAAAGGAGCGAGAAGTCGACCGAGGGGTAAAAAGCGAGAGGAGGACGGGCGCTAGGGAACGACCGACATGGCCTGAGATGTCCCCATGTTTATGGCGCTGCGTTATTCCTTCCTGTGTGTGTGTGTGTGTGTGTGTGTGTGTGTGTGTGTGTGTGTGTGTGTGTGTGTGTGTGTTTAGACGCCGCAGTGTACAAAGCCACAATCAAGACATGCAGATGGACACTTTAATGGTGATATGCATACAAACACATCAGCCTCCCAAATAGCTCGAAACTGGCAGGGCCAATCTCACCTCACTGTGGGCACGTATCCTGTGCCGGTGTGTGATGACTCACCGGGGAGCAGCTCGAGAGAAGCCTCTGGTGCTTGTGTGTGTCAGGGAGGGGTGGGGGGGGGGTAGACTTGTCACCAGCTGTTGCCATCCCTACTCGGCCTGATGCGGAAATCGCCGACCAGCAATGAGGTGCGAGCGGATCAACACGTTTTCCTTTTGACACCTCCGTGTGCGCCTTTGGGTGTGTTAAGTGCAATATCTGCCGACTCGTTATCGGGGCGGGTGTTGCGACAGGGACCCGCGAGCACCTCTGTCCCCGTCACCTCTGTCCCCGTCGCCCCCTTCCGAGGGGACGTTATCAGGGCTCAGCTGGAAGCGTCTTTGTTCAAACCGTGGCGGACGCGCTCGTCGAAACAACCCGCAGCCGTCGTCTGAGGGCTGACGTCGGCGTCTCTCCCGCACGCGTCATCCCGACGCGGAAGCGGGGAGGGGCCTGAGGCAGCCCCAAATATTTAGAGGAGGCGGGCCGCAGAAGTAAAGAGCCCCTTTGTCAAAGTCAGTTTTTTTCAACGCGTCTCGATTCATTTTTACTTGAGGCTTTGTAAAAATAATCGCATTTAGCTGTATCTCAGATCAGTCGCTCGTTTGTACCAACGCCAAGCGGCAACGTCATTGCTCAGAGTTGTGTGACGCGCCGGTTGGACAACTTCTTTAGCCCCCAAAATGTTGTTCACAAACATGTTTATTGATCTTGGCCATTCATCGGGATTATCAACTGAAAGATTGATTCATGTGTGTTTGTTTTGTTTGGCAGGTAGAACAATCGGTAACCCCGCAGGCATGATTTAGGCGGTCTCTTTCGGGACAGTAACACCCGTCAGCACCTCGTGGTCGACCCCTATGAACACATGAGAGGGAAGGAACACAGACAAACCATGAAAAAGATATACATTGGCAAAACCGCCTCAAAAGTCCCCCGAAACGGCGGCAAACATCTGAAAAAGAGGTAAGCGAATCGAATGGAATCGCACCGTCTTTGCCACCTGTCCTCATTTTTCTTTTTTTTTTTTTTTTTTTAATCTGTTTGTCCACTCATCCGCCCACGAGGTGTCTCCTCTCCCCCATCCAGTCACACAAATGCATCGTCTGCCAAAGCAGGAGTCACGTTGCCTCGTCATCCTCTTCGCCCCGAGTGAGAGCACTCATTTACGTCTGACTCAGCTCCCGCTCGCAGCCTCGGTCACTAATGGGACGCCGTTCCCGCCGTTCCCTCGAGCCCACTCTATGTAAATGCATCCCATAGCCAACAACAAACACCCTGTATTCCCGCGCCGATGCCGGGTTGAAAGGGAGGTGAGGCGGTTGGAGGTGGAGTGCGGAAAAAAAAAAGCCATCCAGTCACTTGAGACGCGCAGCGCTTCGCTCACAAGTCTGCTCTGCATTCGTCTCTGACTCGGTTGCAAATGTATTAACAATTAGGGCAACTGCCTGGAGAGTTATAAGTCGGCCCCCCTACCATTTAAATTTAGAGAAAGCGATTATATTAATGAGGTTTTTTTTTTTTTGTTGTTGTTAGGAGTATAAACATTTGGTGCAGGGCCTCGCTGGAAGCAAGATGTTTAATTGTGTCAGAGTAAATAACAGGCACATCCAAACTAGGCTGTTCAGCTACTCGGTTCAAATTCTGTTTGAATTAAAGCACCTTATATAACAGCGGCTCTCTTGAGGCACTTTTCTTTCAGGACAGCCAAACTCTCTAGTCCTATTTATGAATACGTGAAGATAAATCCCCCGTTGGCGAGCAGCTCACGACACCTCCCCTCTCTCTGCTGGAGTCTAACTCGACTCATTGGGTTTCCAAGAGAAATAAATAACAGAGAGGTGGTTGAGGGCTGCGAGGCAATCGGAAATTGAGGGGAAGGTGTCACGTTAGCGAGACACATCAGTGCAATCGGACTGACCAGACTCAGATGGAGAAGTGGCGCTTAGTGCGTCATGGGGAAAAAAAAACCTACGGCCTGCTATGTGATGTCATCAAACATTAAAGGGGGTTTTCACGTGTGACCGGTTGGGTTTGGTTCAAACCATTGGGACCGATTTTCAGTTTCACTGCACTTTCCTTGGGCCCGTGGTGGCTTAATTTATTCACCCTCAAACTATTTTTGTGCTTGTTTGTTCTGTGTGACTGCTGAAAGTGAGCATCGAAAGTGTCGTGCAACTGTTATTCTGCATGCTTTTGTTTTGAAGGTCTAATTTGAACCTGGATGTGTTATCCGTCGATGTTGCCGGGCAGACCAGGAGGCTTTTTTTTTTTTAATCTTGAATTGTGGGTAAAAGCTTTCACTGTGGAACCTTTTCACACAACTTAGAAAATGCTTTCTTTGAATGAGCGTGCAGGAAATGAGTGGCTGAGTCACATTTTCACTTTTTTAAAAAAGCCATAAATTGCGGGGGGTATAGAAAACTGTCACTCCAAAACAGGTTCCACCGTACTGTGAGTCATAATTCTTAAAAGTCAGTCGGCGCATTGCCCCAAGAACATCGCGTACAGATTTGAAGGCACAAGGGACCAGTGGAGTAGGGGCCATCTCAGCCTAATGCTGATATATGCAACGCTGACATAGCGTCGGCCTGTAGCGAAGGAGGGGGGACGTGTTGCCAAAAATTTAGTGAGTCAACTCACTGCGGTTTAAATGCACCGGTAGGATTTGTGCCCGGGGAAGCGGCTTTGTTTCTGCAGATCCTGTCCAGCATACAGCATTTTGTCTTCAACACGTGTAGCTGCTTCTATGACTTGCGCATACGTCCCCCCCCCCCGCCCCCCCCCCAAAAAAAAAGAATAAACCAACTACTTTCTGCAATCTCGCCGGCATGAATATTAATAAGATGCCCTGTGGATGATCCCTCCTCTCCGTGCGACCGGTGAGCACTGAAAAGAGGCCTCTCCATCTCGAGCCTTTTGTTACCTGACGTGGTTATTAGGGAGAGAAATGAGGCACGGGAGTGAAAAGAGCACGCGAGCGCATCTCTATTCGTTTGTTATCCGGCCCGCAGATAGAGTCATTAGCTTCCTTCCTCCAGCTGTCCGTCAATACGGGCTCCATTAGGCCCGGCCGCCTGCACTCGGATCCATCACGGCGGCCCACGTTTCCTCATTTCCCACGTACGCTTGCCCTTTCATTAGATTGAGGCAGCGCCGACTGTAAAAAAATAAATAAATATCGCCGTGTGGAATTGCATGCCGTTCCCGACATCCAGGCCTTCACGTTCCATTCGCGTGATGTATTAAAGAGTTTACAGCTCATATTTCAACACCTTGCGGTGATGGTGATTAGGTTTCTCTCACACTGGCTGTCAGCTTTTAATTCGAAGAATCAGAAACGCCGCTTATGGTGTGTCTGCCTGCATGCGCACGCCATTTTTCTGCTTGAATCGCCCTCTCCATCACCCCCTTGCACAGCTGTCAGTCGGATATGCGGACCTCCCCATTAGTTGCTTGAGGAAATTTGACGCGATAACTTGATTTGTGTGTGTGTGTGTGCGCGCAGCTCATTGCTGGTGCAGAAAGAAGACCTGCGGAAGCGACTTTCCTACACCACACACAAGCTGGAGCTGCTGCAGAGCGAGTTTGACGCCACGCGGCAGTACCTGGAGACCGAGCTGCGCCGCGCTCAGGAAGAGCTGGATAAGTTTACCGATAAGCTGCGCAGGTTTGAATATTCTAACTGGGAGATACGCGTTGTGGGACGCGCAAAGGCACCTTATGTATCTGTACACACACACACACGAAACTTCAAATGCGTGCTGCAGTGGCTGAAGAAAGATGTGAGAAGGGAAAACGCTGAATGATCAAATGCGGGCTACGCTTTCCTGCAGTTTATTTTTGTCTCCACTTTTGCTTCAGGAGGCAGCTTATGCCCGAGTGTATAGATAAAAATAGTTGTCCAAACAGTCAGATATGCACATTTATTCGTGAGATTGACTGACTGACTTACGGTGCGCTTGTTTTACGCAAGCTCACGTGATTGTGGATAAACAATGTACGTTGTTAACTGTGCGCTTTAGGATTCAAAGCAGCTACTCCGCACTGCAGAGGATCAACCAAGATCTAGAAGAGAAGATTCACCGAGATGTAAGTCTGAAGTGAAATGCTGCAGCGGGTAGTGTAATACCAATGCCTTGACATTAATTAGGGCTTATTAAAAATGGTGCGTCGTCCTCCAAAGCATAGCGTGTGATAGCAGCCCCCATTGTTCCTCCGTTCAACACACCTCGCCTCATTGGCCAGACCAGAAAAGATGTTAATCAGACAGTAAACCCGTGTGACCTTCGGGGGGCTTTTGCTTTGATCGGCGGCGGCTGAACATTGTTACGGCACACGGTGGTGTCATCGGCAAGATGTTACATCACATTGCAACAGCAGCGGGATAATCGCTTGGGCTCCTTAAGATAGGAGAGGACCGGCGAGTGTTTTTTTGCATGAAATAAAAATAGACATTTTGAAACTCGAACTGCAATCGAGGTGACGCCGAAACGCTCACCTGTCATCTTGTCAGTCGCAGCACCATGACGACGAAAAGCGGGCGCTGAGCAGAGAGATCATCGTCCTCAACAACCACCTGATGGAGGCCAAGCTCACCATCGACAAGCTCCAAGAGGACAATGTGATAAGACACCTTTTTTTTTTTTTTTTTTTTTGATTTTCATCACCACGGATGATGATGATGTCATGACTGCATGAGGCTTCCATCATATCCGCTTCTCGGTTGATAAGAATAATCGCATCTTGATGCTTCTCGCTCCGTAGGATGTCTACAGGAAGGATTGCAACCTGGCCGCTCAGCTTCTCCAATGCAACAAGTCCCTGTACAGGGCCCAACTCGACGAGGTGAGCCCCCACCCAAATAAAACAAAAGGTGGGGGAAAATGAGGTTTAAAAAATTAATAAATGTCACAACCGGTTGATGTGTTAAACCCCTAAGTGCTTTTCGGCTGACAAAACAGCAGAATCTGCTGGCTGGTTAGCACAGCGCCGCCCCATAGTTCAATTGTACTTGTCGAGTGCGACGCATGTATTGACGTGTTCTCGTTGGGTCGCCTCTTTGCACTGCATCAGTCTCACGCACGTGACAAAGTGCACACGAGATGATGGAACCGCCCCCCGCTGCTGTGATTGGAAATGGATTGCGCCGGGCTGACAAACTACAACCAGTATGCACACAAAATAACATCGAGAAAAAGTTCCCGATTACATAAGAGGGGTCTGAGGCTGTCCATGCGCACGTGGTAACTGATCAGTCGGCAAAATTATGACATCACAACTGACTTGCATCAGGATAACTGCCCAATCCGATAAGTGTAAAGTCTACTTTGGAATCTTAATGACCTGGGCATGTGTTTTTTTGCTCCCAGCTACCTACCGACTTTCAGGAGCGACTGACTATGCACATGGAAGAGCCTCCGGTCTGCCGCACATACTCGGACTCCGTGCCGGCCTCGCTCATCGGGCAGGTGCTCGAGAAGCCCGACGAGGCGTGCAGCAGCAGCCAAGCCTCGCGCTCCCCCAGCCCTCATACGCCGGACCACGCTTTCGTTCTGGAAACGTTGGCCCAAGGTGGGGAGCGCCTCGGTCTGCGCGCGGCCTACAAGTCCGACTTGTACAGCAGCGACACGGCCCTTTACTGCCCCGACGACCGGCACCGGGAGCGCAGGCCCAGCATGGACCTTCACGGTCAGAGGAAGCTCCTCTACGAGCCGCAGAATTCCACCGACAGCAACCCGGAGGATTGCCCCGTGGGCTTGAGACCCTCTTTTACCCAGGAGCACTTTGCTGAGTTCCCCCCCTTGGGGGTGGGCTCCAGCTCCTACTCCAGCTTCAGCGGAGGGGGCTCGGAAGACAAAGCCAACGGCCCGCCGAGCAGCGCCGCTTCCTCCCCGCGCCAACACACCCTCTACATGGATTGGAGGGATGCCGGGGACTACGAGAGGAAGAGCGACTCATCCTGGGACAGGGATAGTCCCAGAGGGTTCAGTAACAATCATCCCTTCCAGCAGATGGAGATGATCCACCAGCAGAACAGCAGCTCGCCCGTGTACAGCCGCACCATGTCCTCCTGTTTCAGCGAGCCCTACGAGCCCCTGCCTCAATCGTCTTCCCCGAGCGTCGCCTACGGTGACAGTCGCCGAGGAAGCACCCTGGCCCCCGAGGAGGAGGAGGAGGAGCTGATCGGAAGATGGCGGCAGCTCAGCGCCGAAGACTTGAGCTCGCACTCTTACCGCAGTCCCGGCCGCGCTTCGCCGTACAGCTTCTCCGAGCAGCACTTCTCCGTGAGGCCGGCCAAGATACGTCTGGGCCCGCTCTACAGCAGCTTCCAGGAAGGGGCCGACTACTACGAGCAGCAGGGAGCCGGCGAGATGCAGGATCCGGTGTGGGTGGCTGCGAGTCCGGAGTGCAGCCCGGTGCTCCGCCAGGCTCACAGCCAAGCCCGCTTGTACGAGGACAGCCAAGGCTCCGAGCACAGCCTCTACCACTCGGGCAGCTCCAAAGACCGAGAGGGCAATGAGGCAGCCGGAGGCCAAAGTGCCGATTATGGGGAGCAAAGTCCCAACAGCTCCACCGAATCCCTCAACCGCCGGTCCATGGAGATGGCGGCGGACCTTCAGCACTACCAGGCGGAGATGCACAACCTGTCCGCCCAGGTGAGCCCGTCGTCGCCGCCAACGGCCCCACCGCCTCCGCCACCGTACCACCAAAAATTTGCCTCTCTGGGACTTTCCCGGAAAGACAGCCTAACCAAGGCACAGTTGTACGGAACACTCCTCAACTGACGGACCTCGAGGGGAAAAACGGGAATAGAAGCCACAGAAGTGTGTGTTGTGAACGTGACTGGTGATGACTGGAAAGTGAGAGGCCTCTCTACATCGTAAGAATGTGTGCAGCGGTACCTTGACTTACAGGATTTTTTTGAAGAATTCAGTCGATTTTTCACATTGCGAGCCAAAATTTAAATAGCATCGAGCTTCACATACGCCGCCGCCGCTCGAATTAAATATCGAGGATGACACTCATTACACTTTCAGTCGTTTATTGAATGGGACAGGGTCAAAAACAGACATACAAAATGAAAACACTCACAAGGAGCATGAAGAAGCTCTTAATGTCACCCAGTACAACTTTTAAAGGAACACGTCAACATGCGACTACTACAATGTGCGTGTGCCTTTTGGTTATTTACACTTTATGAAACCATCTCACCTCTTTACATTCTCTTTCCTTATGTCTTATGTTTTTAAATATTGCAGTACATTTGTTTCTAATTAAAACAGGTGTTTTTTGTGGCGCTGGAACGGAATAATGTCATTTCAATGGTGGTCACTGAATCAAACCTGTAAATCAAGGTACCACTGTATTTATTGTATATTTATTGAGTAGAAAATGACAGATATTTTTTTGTATGTAGCTATTCAAATGACAATTTTAGTCAACCTGAAACTTGTACATACACAAAGTAAAAAACGGCCAACACTATCTATTAAAACAAACGCACCCTGAACTTGACGCCTGTATAAACAGCATTGGCCTTGTGTACCAGTCACGGTTAATTAACAGTGACAAATTAGCTCCGTTTTTTTTTCCTTTGATTGAGTTTGACAGTCTCGGTTGGTGTTTTATATTGTTATTACTGGAATGTTTTGACACGTGAACATCTGTCTTGGCAGTTTGTTTTAGTTCCTCTCTTCATATACGGACACAAAATTCCTGCAACTCCAAAGCGCACCCCCTTGCCCCCTTTCGACCTCTGATTTGGACACCGACACCTTCATCAGGACGATATAACCTTTGTTCCTTTGATTCACCACGCATGATTAGATATTTTCGGTTGTTTTGTTGGATCAATAAAAGCACAAAGTATGCAGACGATCCTTGATTGTTTAGACTTAGGTGGCGTATTTGGGGCCGGATCAAGGTGATTATAGATCACAAAAACTACCCAAATAACTAAAATAGAAAAAAAAAGTTGCATCTCTTCCCTCAAACTGACGCACCTCCTAATTATTATTATTATTACATGAACCACTTCCTGCCCCTCAATGCAACCCTCAAATGTAACAGCAGGGGGCACAATAACTAAACAAATGTGCAACAAGTCAGCGTTATTCTTTTTTTTTTACAATTTATTATGCAATAGAATGAAACCAAAGACCAAAACCTGTTTTTGTCACAAACGCAAATTGGTGAGCACTGTCAAAAACTGCAATTTAAAAAAAAAAATCAAAAAAATCTATGAAACAGCAAAGCCGTGAAAGGTGAACTGCGTTATAGCGAGGGTTCACTGTATAGAACCTTTTCATCAGTTTTTTTAAATTCTATTTTTGCTTCCTGTACTCTATCATGGCCTGACGTCACTATACGTTTTGTCCACCTGGTGAATGTAAGAAAATTACTACTTTTGTGTTGCAGCATCCTCCCATTTATCTCCCCCCACCCCTTTCCATCCTATTGTTCTGTTTCTGCCAATACAGCACATAGTACACAAAGCACATAACACCCTCTTCACCCCTTTATTGGCACCCAGCGGTGGGGGAAAAAAAGCACATTTGTCAGGTTAAACCATCTGTTACATTCTTCACGTTTTTCTGGGGAAACGATGATGGAGGGAAATGTGGCGACTCGGCGAGGTGAGTATGTTTGTAATTCCTCGACGTTACGTGACTGTGAGGCGTTGTCAAAAGGGTGAGTAGTTTTACAATATTTTCGTTTGATGATGTCTTACGGTTGACTTCTCGAGTGACAGCTATAATTTGAAAATGTGACTGGTTAAGGATGCATTGCAGAGAGGCCAACAAGATGTCATTTTCAAGACTTGAATATAACTCGGCATAACTTGAATATTTCATTGGCTGAGTACTGGCAATCTCACTCTTATTGTCTCCACTAGCGTCGTAAAATCCAATCAGTCCTCGAGTCCAACCATCCTCATGCTTACATCCCACAGTCTCTTCGCCGCTTGTTCGTCCGTCGCCTTCGCAAGCAGCTCCTCTTCCTCGCAGTTTGCAAAGCACTTCCCCGACACCCCCTCCACCTCTGGCGAGCAGGCCAGATAGAGAGGCGTCTGCGCCCCCGCCAGCGGACTCTTGAAGAAAAGCAGCGATGCCAGGTAGAAGAGCGGCTTCGCCAGGAGGGGGATGCGAACGTGCCTGCCCAGCCTGGTCCTCACGATGCCAGGTGTGAGCGCGTTGACGGTCACCCCCGAGCCCTCCAGCCGCTGCGCCAGTTCAAGGGTGAACAGCAGGTTGGCTAATTTACTCTGACTGTAGCAGAATGCCTTGTTGTATTTCGTCTCGCTGTTCAGGTCGTCAAAGTTGATGCGGCCGTACTTGTACAGTTTGGAGGACACCACCACCACGCGGCTGGGGGCAGAGCTCTTGAGGAGGTCGAGCAGCAGGTGGGTGAGCAGGAAGTGGCCCAGATGGTTGACGCCGAGCTGCATCTCAAAGCCGTCCTCCGTCTTGGAGTAGGGACACTGGTACACGCCCGCGTTGTTGACGAGGACGTCGATCTTGGGTTCCTTCTGATGGCTCATAGGCAGATATGCTTTAATATGTGAGATTTGTTTTAAAAGCAATAAGAAATAAAAGATTGAATCGTAACAAATTGTATCAAACCAACCTTCGACCCACCATTACCCTTATGGCCATAATTAAGGCAACAGACCACGAATGAAATTTTCCGATTTAGCAGAAGGCGCTGAAAAGAGCGAAATTAAAAAAAATATTCAATAAAAAGACACCTGGGTCTCTAATAGGAGGGCCTATGGGATGTAAATAGAACCGACGTAGCAAATAAAGACTTAGCCAGTCTGTTACCTATCGGAACCATGGACAGCTCACAAGAACTGCACCTCTGGTGTCAGCATTCTTAAAAACAATTTCTGTGAGTGAAGATGCGGGTTCGTGACAGCTCACCTCTTGAATCTCTTGACAAAATTTACGAACCGACTGAAGCGACGCAAGGTCCAGCTGTTTGATGACCAACTCCCCGAGCTCTGTGTCCGAATGTCCCCGGATGTCCCGGGCCGCCTCGGCGGCGCTCTGCCGGTCCCGGCAAGCCATGATGACCCGGGCCTGGAGTTTCAGTAGCTCACCGGCTAGGGCCTTCCCGATGCCGCTGTTCGCTCCGGTCACGATGACAGTCTTATCTCGCATCATGCCCGCCGGGTACTGGAGCAGCTTGACCGCGTTCTGTCGCGGGAACAAGCGGCGCATGACGAGCAGGACCCCGCCACCGACGACGGCGGCGATGAGGACCGCAGTGGCCATAGAAGCACCGAAAATAGTGTAAAACCAGTCGCGTCGTGTTAGGAAGGAAATGACAAAGTGAGCCCAGGACTAACCCGGATGTAAACGCGGAAGTAAATCGAGAATATAAAATCGCTGCGCTAAAAAAAAATCACTCGTGGCGTATTTTAACATTTGTTTACGTCATGTAGTGATGTCTATTTGTAAATAGAAAACGGACTCGTTATTGTTCGTTTTAATATTGAAAGACCAACATTGAAATACAACTTGATTTTCTTGTTTGATGTGTAGGACGACTACTAACAGTTAGATTAATATTTCTAAAACAACGATAGAACGTAGCACGAGATACAAATGAAAAAAAAAAACAGCTCGTGTTTTTGTTTTGATTCCCGGAAGTTCGCATCTACAGCATTTCTCATCCTGACCAACAGATGGCGACAACGTCGTGTCTGAAGACGATTTTTAGTTTCCTCTTTACACTGGCATTGTGATTGTTGTACACTAACTGTGTTTTGTCATGAACAAACATAAGTTTACTGACTAACGACACTCCCGCAATACTTGAAAGACAATATATTGTTTTCAGAACTTAGTACAAGTCGGGGCCCAGAGAGCAAGCCTCAGTGTCAAAAATAACCTGCCGTTGCACCCCTAAGCGCCAAATAGCAATACAGTATAGATAATCTATGAATACAAAGAGTTGTGCACTCTCGCGGAGAATGCAATAAGGTAAAGAAAAAAAATTGTTTTGAAACATTAATGAGCCATATATGGGCTGATCATGGGTTAATTTTAAAACTTGCTATGCATTGACTGTATCCAATCTGTTGTTCCGTGATATGTCATCAGATAATATTAGATCCTATTACGAGAGCGCAGTTTTGTTTTGCATTAAGCAGTGCTCCTTACTTCCCTTGTACTTTGCGGCTTTTATTCTGTATATGACTCACATGGATATCACTAATGCAAAGAAGCAAGCTTTCCCTAATGTTGCTTTGGGAATTAATTGAGAGAGAGAGAGAGAGAGAGAGAGAGCGGGCGAGAAACGTTTCCTGTGGCCTTGCCATGTTTCCAGTTGGGTAATACCTCCTGTTTCTCTGTTTGCTTCATTTCCTCTCTCTCTCTCCGCGGCCGACGGCTGAAATGAGAACATGTGGGAATATGGGTCGCAAAATGCCTAAAACTCATCCTTCTGGACTTTCAAAGATTTAGATTTGAATACTTCCTAGAGAATGCATTGTTTTCTGCCTTTCGTGCTTCTGATTGTCACTAGTGCGAGCGCCGTTTCAGAAGGTAAGAACATCTTTCATTTCTCAAAGCTTAAAGCGACAATGCAGAAGTGCTGAGGAAAATCTGTCAGGCGGAGACTGTTGAAAATTAGAGTTCCTTAAACACATAAGCTTTTTTTTTTTGTTTTGCTGTTTAGAATTATATTTGGTGGGGACAGCACTGTGATATAGTGGGTAGCCTTAATTCATTAACGGCATAACAATCAGGCACCTGATTGCTCGCGCCAGCACAATCGTCAATCGAATTATGGCATATACGTTTTTCAAATGTGTTAAGTTGAGAAAAAAACGATGTTGCGGGGGGGGATTCTACCCCATTTACTAACACCCACAGGGCAGAGCAAGAAAGTGTGCGATGTCACCCCCAAAGATCCGTACATCCAAGTGGGATCCGATACTCGGATCGTGTGCGAGAGCTTCTGTGCTCGCGGAAACGTGTACTGGACGCTGAACAACAAAGTTGTGGACGAAAGCTGGTCCCACGCCATTAATTCCACGCACAACATCGTGTCCCTGAGGAACTTCACCCAGCCCAAAGCCACCGTGCAGTGCCACCGCAGCGACACCGGGGAAGTGCTCGGAGGGACCACGGTCAGAACGTACTGTAAGACCCTGCCACTTATTTTTGGTTTCTTTATACCGGGGGAGGCATTCCAGAAAGCAGATGAGATGTGCAAACTCAGATTTAATCGTTATACTTTAATTAAGCCATCATTGAATCACCTCGCACACTTTGTATTGAGATACATATTTTTTTTGAACCTCCTTCCTGGGATTCTGCCCCCCTCCTGGCATGGGCAAAGAATGATGCAATAATTGATGTGCTTTTTTTTTTTGTTGTTGTTCTTCTCTAATATAGCAAAACCTACCAAAATTGGCTGCATCTGGCACTATAAAAATGCATATTCTGAGGGTGTGCCCGAGCTTTTCAAATGCGATTGGGAGCACGGTGCCCAGTTCCCGGAGAAAATAAATTACACCGTACTTATGTGAGTTGAATATTTCCTCCAGGTTGCGAAAGAAGCCACGCGTGATCATATAATGTGCATTGCTTGTTGCAGCTCTCGCTTAAACGCTGCCCCGACGGAAATCTGCAGCTCGCAACAATTGACAACGTGCACGTCCGACGATGTGCACCTGTCGAGGAACGTGACACTGCCGGATGATCACCACAGTGTTACAGTGAGAGCAAAGACCAAATATTGGGAGGTCTACTCCGACCCGTACGAATTTAAACCCCATCACATATGTAAGTCACACCGACGTCACGATAAAATGCTTTAAAAAAATAATAAATGAAATATAGTATACCTTGATTTAATGCTGCCGTATGATTCTGCTTCTTTAGTGAAAATTCAATCTCCAAAGTTGAACCTCCAGGCCATCTCCGGTCATCTGCTGGTTAAGTGGACCACGTCCGTGTCCTCAAAGAAACACGACTGTCAAGTTAGATATAACGAGGTACCGGAGACGCAATCTACATCCTGATTGCTCTCGTTGTCGTCTGACTTCAGCCCTTTTGTGTTTCAGGTTGGCGAGAAAAGGAAAGCAGAGGTAACGTAAAGGGATGTTCGACACGTGCATTCGTTGCGCTTTCCTCTTTGATCTGCACGAGAAATCCATTGAAACGAAAGTGTTGATTTCACATTCGAGGCACAGATTTCATTTTCAATCGTGCCGCGATGTGAAACTGAGGTCGACAAATAAATTCCGACGTCCTCGGTGCGGTCATCTGAGAAAAAGTCAATTTATGCAAATGACCGTATTTTCCGCACTATAAGGAGCACCTAAAAGCATTCCATTTTCTCAAAAGCCGACGGTGCGCCTTATAATCCGTTGCGCCTTATATATAGATCAATATCCTGATTTATTGGACGTAGTACTTTAAATGTTTTTTAAAGCGGTTGCGAAAGCTCTATACAAATTCTATTATATTTAGCATAGCTCCACCTAGTGGATGCACAACGCAACTGCAAGTACTATTGTAGCTTCGATTCTATGCGCCTTAAAAAGCGGTGCGCCCTATCTATGGAAACACTTTTAAAATAGGCCATTCATTGAAGGCGCCCCTCATAATCCAACCCGCCTTTTAGTGCGGAAAATACGATAATCTGATTTTGTTACAGAGAGAGGGGAATGAAATTACACTTCATTAAAAAAATTAAAAAATAAATAAAATACCGTATTTTTTGCTCAAAAATATGTCTTTTCCCGGGAAGGTGCTCAATAAGACTTTGGAAGCAGGAGAAAAAGGAACTCTAACCATCAAAAACATCGATTCCTGCACTTACTACAAAGTTTCAGTCCGCTGCGCTTGGGACAAAGCTCCCTGGAGCAATTGGAGCCGAGAGGAAACCGTTCTGAGCCAACTCAACAGTAAGTTCCCGTCGAGAGAGTTCTTCGTTCAAAGTGAAAATGACACGCGATGATACCCCGGCAGGGAGTGACATCAAGTTGCATCTGTGGAGGAAGGTAATTGACCCGGGAAAAAATGGCACGAGAAAGGTTCATGCCATGTGGAAGGTACGCAAGCTTGTCAATTCAATGCTCCACGTCGTCATCTCCGAATATCAGCGCGTTGTCCCCCCACAAAACATCTCCTCATCATATGCGACTTCTTCTTCTTCGCAGGAGATTCCGTCAGCGTGCCAAGGCACATTTACATATTTGATCCAACAGTCTCTCGACAAGGACAACGGGACTCAGGTCGACGACAGTCCCACTTTATGTTGGAATTCAACTTGTACGATAATTGTGAACGAAGACGCATACAGAGTACGGCTCGTCGTCTTTGATAAGGACACCTACCTGGCAGAGGACTCGGTTTATGTTCCGGCTGTTGGAGAAAGTAAGTTTTCAGGGACTTCCATTTTATTTTGCTAAGTTATGAACACCGCTCTCTATTACCGTATTTTCCGCACGACAAGGCGCACCGAAAAGTCTTCTTAAAAGCTCACAGCGCGCCTTAAATGCCGGTGCGCCTCGTGTATGGTCATTACGGTAATATGTCGACCCCAAGATGGCTCCTTGCTGGAGACATGCTTACAATGTTTTAACTTGCTGTTGGTTCAGTGAACTGTGTCGCTGCTTTATGAAATAAGTTTTTGTTGCAGCTTCAAAAAAAGAAGTGCTGTGGTGTTGTTTTTTAAAACGCACGCTTTATTCATGGTTTTCACGGTCTCAATAAATGCAGCCACGTCTTTGTCCGTCTCCGTGCCTCCTCTTCTAACGTTCGGCTCGAGAGGCGTTCATGACCGCCTCCGAAAAACGTAAATTAACGATTCCTTCAATGAAACGACGAATATTGAAAATAATGCATCAAAACAGAAAATCAAGCAAGGAAATCAAAAAAATAAATTCTATAGCCACCCCCCCTACAGAATTTATTTTGTGATTTCCTCATTTGTGAATATAGTACACAACAAAGGAAAAAAAAATCAACACTTCAGAGACAATCCAGTCTCCTATATTTTACTGACATCTGATCGTTCTGTTGGATCCACGCTCAAGGAAATGCCAAAATAAATTCTGTAGGGGGGCTATAGAATTTATTTTGAGATTTCTCCACTTTATTTTCTGTTTGGATGCATTATTTTTAATTTTTGGAGTTTTATTGAAGGAATCGTTAATTTACGTTTTTCCACCACCGGCGCTTTCAAGCGGATACATTAGACGTAGGATCCTTACCCCTGTCACTCACTATTCCTTGGTCAGCTCACATGTCAATCAGGACATGTTTTTGATTTTCTTGTTTGGATTGTTCCAGCCGGCCTCCCTCAAGTTGCAAACGTGCGGACTTCTTCGACCGGCGACGGTGTTATTTTGGTCAGCTGGGATGCGCCTTCTCAGCTTGTCAGCGGTTACGTGATCGACTGGACCCACGATGAGCTTCGCTACCGCTGGAAGGAAAGCAATTCCACCAGCACGACATTGTCGGGTAGGCGAGGAAATGCATGCATGTTGGGGGGGCCTGGAATAATGTGTTGTTTCCCAGCCATTAGTGTAACGTTTCACCATCTGTAATGCGATCTTATCGACAGTGCATTAACAGGAAGAGGCTATTGTCTGCCAGCGACATCATCGTTAGTTGCATGCTACTTTTCACTTTGAAAAGTTTCTCTCCCATCCAGGTCTTCTGGATAAAAAGCCGTACGACGTCACGATCACACCGCTGGTTGGCGACAAGACGGGCCTCGGCGCGCGGGTTTCGCGGATCTGCGCAACAGTCACGGGTTGGAATAAATCGCTCGGTGCGTCTCTAAGTACTCGGGGTTTGAGATTTTTTTTTTTTTTGTATGTTTCCCTGACAGCGACAGCAAATTTCTCCACCGTCAAGGTTGAGGTTAAAGACAAAAGCGCCCTTGTGAGTTGGGATATGGAGCGTCCGGATGTCTGTAGCGGCGTTATTGTCCACTACATTGTTTTCTATGGAACGGGGCAGGGAACAAAGCTCAGTAAGTTGACTTTTGACCTTTTAGCCGCTTGGTTTTTCCTTTCTTCGGAACATATCCAAGTTTATTTTTGTCCCTTCCAGATGTCACTGTTAATGCGACGACACGGGAGATTCTTTTGAAGGATCTGCTTCCTTACACCCAATACAGCATGTATGTCAAGGCCGTGGCGCTGACGGGAGCGAGTGAAAGCAACGTCAGGCACTTCAACACAAAACGATTCGGTAAGTCACTTTTGGAATCGTTTCTGATGCTGGGAACTGACTTGACCTCTTGTCCCTTTGCATATTTGGGAAAGACATGGAATCCCCTTCAACTCCCGTTACTTGTAAATGACTCACCAGCACCAGTGTGACTGATGTGGGGGGTGTGAGTGACAGACTGGACATGGAAAAAAATTATACCAAGATAAATCCTTTCAAAACCATTCCACCATTAATGTGACCTACAACCTGTACATTCCAATTGAATTTAGTTTTTAATTCTTTTCGAGGGGGTGGTAAAAAATAAATCACTGAGATAATGTGGTTGCGCAACAGTGCGCACCCTCATAAAACCAATCGGATGGAAACTCAAGTGAATCGGGTATTCGGCACACGCACCTGCCGCTATCAAGGTTCATGGGCGTAGGATGAAGTGTTAGGCCCCCAAAACTTCAGAAAACGAATTAGAACAGCTGAACTTTATATGGGATTGTGCAATCTGCTGCATATGGGTGGGTGGGCCCTCGCACGATCGAATGCCATGATGACAAATGCGGTCTTCCTTTGACAGATCCGAGGTTCATCACAAACCTTTGCGTCGTCGGAAGCATCGTTATAGTCCTCGTGCTGTCGACCGGGTTGTGCTGCGCTATACAGTAAGTGTTTTCTATTTCTGACAAAAGAAATTCTGAAAGCTTGATGGATCATGAAAATAGTTTCCATTTTGATTTTCAGGCTCCTCGATCATTACAGGAACGACAAATGGTCCTTTTTCTGTAACGTGTAGCAGACGTTCGCTTGACTTCGTGTTTAGGAAGCTTCAGCAACTTTCCGAGTCGATCACTGATTGTCTTACACGTTGGAAAAAAAACGGCTGATTTCAACAACTGATCATTAACGAGGCGTTTCCATGTCTTCTAGGTATCGGAAATTCTTGCAGAAGCCTCTTCCGAACCCGGGCCTCAGTTCTGTTGCGCTGTGGCCATCAGGAGGCCATCAAAAGGTGAATTCAATTGAAGAGAAAGTATTAAAAGTATTAAAAGCATGTGAAATTGGCAAAGGTGTCCACAACTTATTGTACCTTTTAAGCATTCTTTGCTGGGCCTTTTTCAGGATGGAGTGAAGAATCATGGCCTTGTAAGCATGTCTCCAGCAAGGAGATTTCCTCGCTTGATTTTCTGTTTTGATGCATTATTTTCAATTTTCGTAGTTTCATGAAAGGAATCGTTATTTTGTTTTTCGGAGGCGGTCATGAACGCCTCTCGAGTCGAACGGAAGGAGCGTAGCTCCATCTAGTGGATGCATTATAGATTGCGTTTTATAATCCAGTGCGTCCAATATATGAAAAAAATTACAAGCCATTCATTGAAGGTGCGCCTCATAATCCAGTGCGCCTTTTAGTGCGGAAAATACGGTATTCTTTTTATTTTCTTTTTTTTGGGGGGTGCCCATCAAATAATGACAAACGCTCTGCCTCTCCTCAGGGAATTTTCCCTTTCCGACTATTCAACTATCCGCCAGAAAGCTTCTGTGCACGCGTCTACACGGACGAATCCCAGCTGACTTCCACGCCGGACATCAACCGGGAAGAATACAGCTTCCCAGCTTTGACGTCAAAGCTGGCCACGTACAATGAGAAAGCGAATGAACCCGAAGAGACGCCGACTCAGTCATCTTCCGCAGAATGTCCGACACTGCTCCTTGAGGGCAGCGGTCAATTAAGCCCGTACCGAAGCCAGAGTTCTGTGGAAAGCCCCACCCAAAATACTGAGAAAGAACGCCAATGTCTGCTTCCAGTCAAGCATCAGCAATTGACAGCATCACTAGCTATGTATGTGACAGTGGATATGTTTGAACAAGACCGAGGCAAGTGAGAAAACGCGGAAAACATTTAATAAGATACGAGGGTCATTCAATCAGTAAGGTGAATTTTTCGGTATCAGGACATCTAAAACAGAAGCTTACTTTTTTTTTTCTTCCTTCGACTGAGCCTCCCAGCACTGTCACACACTTTTCCCCATCTGTGCACAGGCTTCCATGTTCCCTCAGCGTAAACAAAAAAAAAAATCTTTGGATTGATGTCTCAGCTCGTCTCTCAAACACACTCAAGTGTGTGGCAGAGCAAAAAAAAAACATCCTGATACAGAAAAAAAAAAAAAATTTATTGAATGACCCTCGTACATTAAATTATCTATCGTGTATATCATAATTATGTGCATGTTGAAATGCATCTCCAATTGAGACAAATGTTGTTGTGCAGTGATAACAGTGCAGAATATTTTATGCATGAACTCATGAAAGTCTGTGTACTCTTAAAAAGTAACTGAATACCCTTGTATGTGCGTCGGCTCTAATTTAGTAAAACAGGATTTCACTATTTTCACAAACACACACACCAAGGGACAATTTAAGAGTGCTCAATTAGCCTGCCACGCATGTTTTTGGAATGTTAGAGGAACGCCATGCAGGCACGGGAAGAACGTGCAAACTCCCCACAGGTAGGCCGCAGCCGGAATTGAACCGTGCACCTCTGCATTGTGAAGCTGACGCACGAACCAGTTGAGTGCCAAGTCGAACCCAGGCAAAACTCAGTTTTCATTCCCTTTTATTTGCTCACGGCAAATCTGCTGCAAGAAGAAGGCATTTTGAGCCGAAAAAAAACAGCCATGTATAGTAAGGCGTTTTTGGCACGAAAAAAACGACATAGTATAGTAAGGCGTTTTTGCAGAAAAAAAACGACATAGGATAGCAAGGCGTTTTTGGCACGAAAAAAACGACACAGTATAGTAAGGCGTTTTTGGCACGAAAAAAACGACAGAAAAAAACGACATAGTATAGTAAGGCGTTTTTAGCCGAAAAAAACATTGTATAGTAAGGCGTTTTTAGCAGAAAAAAACGACATAGTATAGTAAGGCGTGTTTGGCACGAAAAAAACGACATAGTATAGTACGCCGTTTTTGGCACGAAAAAAACGACATAGGATAGTAAGGCGTTTTTGGCACAAAAAAAAAAAAACACATAGTACAGTAAGGCGTTTTTGGCACGAAAAAAACGACATGAATTTTTTTCGAAAAAAAAAAAAACGACATAGTACAGTAAGGCGTTTTTGGCACGAAAAAAACGACATAGTATAGTATGGCGTTTTTGGCACGAAAAAAACGACATCGTTTAGTCACGAGTTTTTATCCGAAAAAAACGACCTAGTATAGTAAGGCGTTTTTGGTACGAAAAAAACGACATAGTATAGTAAGGCGTTTTTGGCACGAAAAAAACGACAAAGTATAGTAAGGCGTTTTTGGCATGAAAAAAACGACATAGTATAGTAAGGCGTTTTTGGCACGAAAAAAACAACATAGTATAGGAAGGCGTTTTTGGAACGAAAAAAACGACACAGTATAGTAAGGCGTATTTGGCACGAAAAAAACGACAAAGTACAGTAAGGCGTTTTTGGCACGAAAAAAATGACATTGTATATAGTCAGGCGTTTTTAGCCGAAAAAAAAACGACATAGTAAGGCGTTTTTGGCACGAAAAAAACGACATAGTATAGTAAGGCGTTTTT
>NW_017804968.1:744261-744451 GCF_001891065.2 Hippocampus comes
TAGTATAGTAAGGCGTTTTTTGCCGAAAAAAACGACATAGTATAGTAAGGCGTATTTAGCACGAAAAAAACGACATAGTATAGTAAGGCGTTTTTGGCACGAAAAAAACGACATAGTTTAGTCAGGAGTTTTTATCCGAAAAAAACGAGCTAGTGTAGTAAGGCGTTTTTGGTACGAAAAAAACGACATA
>NW_017804969.1:0-181 GCF_001891065.2 Hippocampus comes
CGTTTTTTTGGGCTAAAAACGCTTGACTATACATGATTGTTTTTTTTCCCAGTTAAAAACGCCTTCCTTTCCATGGTTGTTTTTTTCGGCTTAAAATTTCATCCAAAAACGCCTTCCTATACATGGTCGTTTTTTTCGGCTAAAAATTCTGTCCAAACACGCCCTACTATACCTGGTCGTT
>NW_017804969.1:482-20087 GCF_001891065.2 Hippocampus comes
CTATTCATGGTCGTTTTTTTCGGCTAAAAACGGCTTACTATACATGGTCATTTTTGGGGTCTAAAAACGCCTTTCTATCCATGGTTTTTTCGGCAAAAAACACCTGAGTACACATGGTTGTTCTTCGGGGTTAAAATTGGCTTACTATACATGGTCGATATTTTTTCAGCTAAAAACGCCTCCCTATACATGGTTGGTTTTTTTCAGCTAAATATGCCTTACTATACATGGTCGTCTTCACAAAAAAACGCCTTACTGTACATGGTCATCTTTAAAAAAATAGCCTTACTATACATGATTTTTTGTTTCATTGCCTTACTATACATGCTTGTCTGTTTAAAAGAAATACGTCTCACTATACATGGTCATCTTTAAAAGAAAAAAAAAACGCCTTATGATACATGCTTGTCTTTCAAAAAAAACACCTTACTACACACGCTTGTCTTTTTTTAAAAAAAAGCCTTACTATTAATGCTTGTCTTTTAAAAAGAAAAATGCCTTACGATACAGAGTCATCTAATGGAAATGAAATAATTATTAATTACGAACATAAATGTTCTCAAACTGAATTTAAAATCGATTTTTTTAAATTCACAAATGTTTTAATCAGTGTTGGTTACAAGCTGTAATGCTAATGCTCCTAATAATAAATAAGTTCGGTAAAATTTACTGACATTCTTGCATCAGCTCATCAAGGTTAAAAGGAGTCAAAGCGTTGAAAAATTAATAAAACTGGGATATAAAAATCGACAATTAAATACTACTGTTTAAAAATTTAAACATATTTGAAGTCTACCATCTCCCACTGATACGCCTACCCTTGATCAATGACATTTACTGTATATTAGAATTAAATAATATGGTCTAACAATTGTCAATTTTTCAAGGTTAAATGGCGATTTGTAAAGTGGAAACCTCATTTGAAATCGTAAAAAAAAAAAAAAAACCGAACAAACAAAAAACCTTGTCCAGTACGTGATGGCGATGAATAAACGCAACAACAATGAGCTGATCAATGAGCCGATATTAAGTGGGGGACCCACCGACGTAGAGGACTCCGTCTTTAGTGATCTCAGCCGCGCCACTCACTCCTTGCTTGGTCTTGGTCGCCGCTACCACCACTCCTTCCTTGGCTTTGTTCAGTCCCTTCATCATCGCCTCCATTTTTGTCCTCTCAGAGCAGCCTTTGCTTCTTTATAACGAAAGAGAACCCAACAAGCTGAGGCACTGCTGCCGAGATGTCACTTGCACAAGACACGTGCTCAGCGCAGACACTCAAACGCAACGGCAACGCCCTACTTTTTACCGCGGATGTAGATCCTTACCACCTGTAGAATCGTCCAATGGGGAAGTGTGGGTGGGTGGGGTGTTTGACCACCCCTGTTTATTTTTATTCCAGCTCTTCTTAATACCAGTAGTAGTCGTAATAATGACACCTAATGTGATTTATTAAAAAAAGCTAAGGATATTAAAAAATATACGGACCTTTTAAAGGTAGATGTCTGGCGAGCGACGCACTTGCTGTGTGTTCACGTTCTCTGTGTTCCGCGTTGAATTTCCCCCGAAAAACCAGTTCGCTCACTCCAAAACTCACTCGACAAAGTGTGTGTGCGTGTGTGTGTGTGTGTGCGCGCGCGCGCACGCCAATGACAGATTTTACACACGTAAAGTCACGCCTCGTTGACGGAGGCTGTGATGCTGGCAGGATGCCTCACGCGGTGCTTTGCAGAGACGCGAAGATGCAACAGCAGCAGCTGCAGCAGAAGAAAGGAGAGGTCAGCCTTGTTGATTTGATTTTAAAATACAGGTACCGTAATCAATAGATATCGCTGAGAGTGGACGTCATATGGTATAATTAATTGGTATTCGGTTTGTAAATACCAAAGATTGAATCACATATCATGAAATCGTCACAAAAGTCATATTAAAAAAAATACTTTTCATGGAGACTCCAGTCTACAATGTCGTCCAGTACAGTAATGATGTTGTGACATGTAATATTTCTAATGGTCACTTGATGGAGCCAGAGTACATCAGACAGACACCTGCGCTGAAAGGGGACAAACTCGTTGGGATTAAAAACTTTTTTTCAAAATTATTGTTCTACAAAAGGTAGAACAAGACAAAGCATTTTAACTCACTCTACTTCTTGCGACCTGACTCTTATTTCTTTTGTTTTTCTCCATTTTTCCCATTTTTTCCGAACACCTTTTCCTAGTAAAATTACTTTATTTTCACGAGTTTATTTTCCCACTTTTTCTACTCCCCCATTTTCCTTTTTAATGACCACTTTCTTGTTAAACTAGCATGTTTTTGATTGTAAAATTCAAAAAAATATATATTTATGAATTCTTTTCTCACCCCCAATGTGTCGGTCAAGCCCCACTTTACCCGCGGGACAGAAAAAAAAAACCCTGGCGCTGTCCCTGATGAAAACTAAGAAGTATTTCAGATGCGCTTCGGGCGCCATGGCAACGACAGGCTGTTACTCATTGCAACCTTGCTGTCACATATACACACTCTCTCTCTCATGCACACACACGCATACCCCATTTCATGTGCATGTGCGTGTGTGCGTGTTGTTGACATTGGAAGTGCTCCAGGCGTGCAGATGGCGCTGCTTTGTGTTTGCAGCTCGCGGCTGCACGCCTCACGGCTCCCTGGCGGCCACGACTACACCATGTGCACACTCGATACATAACACACACGCACACGCACGATCGTGCAGTCTTCAAGGGTCAGGAAGGACGCAGAAAAATGTCTGCGGGATGCCAGCACGCCACACGTTCGTTTGATGTTCGCCAAAAGGCTTCAAATTCACTTCATTCCATCAAAGAAGTGAATGTAACCGCCGTGACGTCATTGCGCGCTTTTTGTTTTTCCGCGCTTCTTTTGTTCTTTGTTGTTATTTTTGGTTGATCTGAAAGGGAGAGAGAAGTATAAAATGGAATTTTAAAAAGGATAAATAAACAAAATGTAGGCCAATATAACATTATAATGGTAAAGCTAACCAACTACCTAAATGAAAGTTGAGGGAAAAGTAAGTTAAAAAGTGACTAACCTGATTGGGTGGTTGAAGATTTAGGTAAAAAGCTATCTAATCAATCTACTGAATGGAAAATGTACTTGATAGAAAATAAAAATAAACTAAGGATGAAAACTACATCAGAGGGAAAAAAAACATTTTACGGTTACAATTCATCCCCCAAAAAGTCTTCAACGTGAAACAAAGATCATTACCGATTGTGCAGTTGTACATTGAAAAAGGATAGAAATGGCCAAAACAGTATTTCCAATTTCCCACGAGTCTCTTCAGCGCAGTTCACGTTGTGATGAATGCCAATGAGCAGTTGCTATGTTGTTCTACGGTAGTTGACAATGCAAACATGGCAGCCACTAATGATTTGTGTTATGGAAAAAAAAAATACCAAAAAAAGTCACATGAGCTGTGACCTCAGTGAGCCATGCGAATCAAGGCTGCCGTTTCTATTTATATCCCTGTCAAGTTGTAAGAAGGAACCTGCTCTCACCTGTACGCTCGCCACTTCTATAGCAACAACAACAACAACAACAAGAAGGTGAAGAAGTGCCCCAGGGAACCCTGAGGACTTCCTGGGAGTCCTCTGGCACGCTGCCTGACTCTCGGGCCTGCTGTTTGTCTGCCGGTTGCCATGGTGACTGCAGGGGGTGGGGTGGGGCCCTCGGGAGGGAATTCCCTTATCTTGCTGACATTGTCGAATCGGAGTCACGGTTCAAAGGCCTGCTCTGCGGGAATGAAACTCTCTCTCAACACACCTTGAAGTGTTGCCCTTCATCCGGTGTGTGCGTTGCCACGGTAACCGAAGGGTTTGGAGTGTTGGGGTGCGTGGGAGTTCCATGAATGCTCATAATGCTGTCAGCTCTGAGTCAGCACTTGCAGTAACCGTGCTGCACATTCATCAATGAGTTGCATGCCATGAAAACACAGTAGCGCAGGAGTCCTAAGTGTTCATTAAAAAAAAAACATTTTATTATTGTAAGACGCTGTAACATTAAGGGCTGTTGGAACAGTAACACAGGCTTTTGTCAGAGTGTCCGAAGACAGATGTGACGCCCGCAAACCTTGTGAGGATAAGCGGATTCGAAAATGGATAGCTGGATGATTCTGGGAAAGTTCCTGGAAATGTTGACCGTTTTGCAACTCAAATTGCAACACGGTCGGTCTTCAGGTGCTTTGTAGAAAAATCTTTTGACGTTTTTTTTTCCTTTGACGTAACATGTCAGGGAAGTGAGAGTTCGTGTGAAAAAGCTTCCAGAGTAAAATTGGCACGGGAGCCAGGTGGTATTGAGTAACGTCGCACGCACGCTAACCAACACACTCTCTCTGCTAGATATCCACAACGCGTTGTGTTTAATAACACCAGGCAGCCTGAAACAGGTGGATGTAATCTGGCTGTCAGTCAACGTAACGTCAAAGTCAAAATGAACGCGAGCCGAGCGAGTTGGTCTCCAAGGGTTAGACGCTGCGCTCATCCCCCCCCGCATTCTCAAAAGCCAAAATCCCAACTGGCAGGTGCTTCATCTGACAAATGTTATTCGTTTGGCTCCGGTCTTTACGCATGTGAGAAATCTGCTCACTTTGCATCCTTGCAAATGGGTGGAAATGTTCCAGGGCCAGAGTGCAGGGAGGACACGCTTTGGATGCGAGCGCGAAGCGCTGAAAAGCAAGTTGAATGTTGTGAAAGTAACAAGAATTCATACAATACTCAACCCCTCTCGTCACTACACAACTTTATTCATGGAGTGCATAAAATACTCCCATTCAAAGATGGCACAAAACTGCGGAACAGCACGGCAACATTAAGTGCAGGAATGTATTTTGTGCATGTTTTTTTTTTGCAAATTTCACCAGTGTGGGACAAATAAAGGTTATCTTATCTTTTCAAGAAAACCGACTCACTCAAAACATTGAAATAATATTTGTCCTGTCTGTCATTCAAAATCCCCAAATTAATAGGCTGGCTAACTCACTTGTGGAGAATAGGGCGCTGAAGTTCGTCCCTGATCGTCGCTTCTGCACGCCAAGTATGCCAAAACGTCACAAGCCAGGATGTGCGGTCATAGTGGGGAAGTGAAGCGGTGCCACATCGCCCCCTGCTGGTCGTTCTCTCCATGTGAAGGGTAAACTTTTTTTAACCCTTATCATTCCTTTACATTATATTCCATTTTTTGTTCGATGCTGCATGATTTCCATTGATTCTTTTATAGTCCAACAATTTGATCATCAAAAAAAAAAAAAAAAAATCTGAACGTGCACATTTCCCGTTCAAAAACATGGACAGGAAGTGACGTAAAGCACTGCACGTTCCGTGCCGCCCAGTGACGGGACGCGCACATCCATTGCCGACTCAGGCAGTTGGCGGGCGCGCGCCCACACACAAGAAACGTTGCCGTTTGTCTTTCTTTCGCTAATAAACGGGTTGGATCACACATGTTCCGCACATGCTGACGTTCAACAGCCGAACATATTTGCTGAATTTTATATTTTGGGTTCATATTTTGATATCCAACTCCAGACAACTAGTGGCTAACCAGTCACGAAGCTAACCACACCACACATCGCTGCTCACAGCTGTTTCTCCAAGCCGCCATCCCTCTTGAAACAAACTGAAAATAAATACATAAATAAAAGAGAGGGAAAGAAACGCCTGGGGGTGGCGGTAAATCATTTTGGGCTGAATTAAGGTTTGGGTTGAGTATTTAGTTGGGGGGGGGGCGGGGTAGATGGTAGTGGTTTAGTGTAACTAAGTAACACAACAGATAACATCTCAAAGCTGTCAGAGGTCTGCTCTCTACTGAGTCACATTTCTTGGCACTCCCCGAAAACCTTCAGGTGGCCAAACAGCACATTCAAACGCCGAAGAACTGCGACGCATTTGATTTGAACGTGGGTCAGCAATCACAGACTTTCCTATGACAATTCGCAACAAATCGACATTCCATGAACCAATATCGGGCCGTATTCCTACGATGTCCTCAGGAAGCGAGCCCCCTTGTGCGACGTCCCGACATCACGTGACCTTTCCCGTTGAGCGCGGCATTGAAGGGGGCTAATGTTAATATAAGCGCTGAAATATTGATGAAAAAAAATCTGCATAATCCTCTGAGCCTCCGGGCGGGGGAAGCACATCAGATGGGGGTCCTACGCCGGGATTGACCTGCTCAATTAAACATCACCTAAATTTACCTTTAAATGAGTATTAATAATTGACGCAGAAATAATCCTATCTTTAAAAAAAATAAATAAATAAACAGCACCTTTCTGGAATATTTAATACGGTTTGAGTTTGAATGGTGCAGATCAGATCAGACGTTTCAACCGGTGGAAAAAGCCGAGCGGAGAGGTTCAAAGATGACTGACACCCAAACACACGTTAAAGTAATGACTTGTCGAGGGAGTGTCCTCATAAATGCTTCCACATGATTATAGTATTCTTTTGATGCGTGCGGCAAATCGACAAATACCTTTGTCAACCTTGTTTTAACCTTTGACAGTGACGGAGGGGGAAAAAAAAATAAAAAACGCTGATGGCAACGACCACAGCACACCATACAGTCAAACTATAAAATCGGAATGTTTGCTTTTGCCAACACCAGAGTCCGGAACAAAACAAACAAATGGCAAATCCAAACTTGCAACTAAGCCACTGACTGGACCACGTTTCAGCAAAAAAAAATACACCAAATGTATTTTTTTCCCTCCCAAAAAAAAGGAAAATTACATTAATTCATGTGTCAAAATAATTTCAAAGACAAGGCGGACAATTTGCTTCTTCCCTGACCTCGCTGGTGTTCACTTCCCATCCGCTGCGTCCAGGGTTGGGGGGGGGGGGGGGGGTCACAAGTTTCTGCATTATCTCCCGACTCCCACCCGTCCCGACCTTGTGCTTTGTGTCCCGGGCCGCCTTCTGCACGGCCCCCTCAATCAAGGCGGCGCAAGATTTAGAGAGGAGGTAAACAGTCTGGTTTTATGATTGGGCCCCTTCTTACAGCGCGGCCGGATAATTGAAAAGCCCTCGGTGACTATTTTGAGACACTAGTGGGAACGGGCTCTTTGCTGCATTCACCCCAAACGCGCAAGGCCAATTTTTTTTCCCCCCCGTTACAAATATGCAGGACAGAAAACAAATAGCAGCCGTCTCTCAGCCGTCAATCAGGCCAGCAAATAAGACGCGTCGCGTTGCTTGCTTGTGTGTGTGTGCGTGTGTGTGTTTTGCAAACAGGTTTTTCCACTCCCGGCAGCTGCCGCTGCCAAACATTGCGCCGCAAAAACCCCAAATTACCGTTGTTTGACTGCAAGTTTCAAGTTTAAGCAAACACAAATATCAGCAGTCAGCGTCTTCGGGGCGCATGTGTGGACCGGTGGAACCTGGACTGTGCTTTCCTCGCCACTTTAAAGCTAATATTCAAGTTTGGGAAGTAGACAGAACGGAGGACTGGATGCAAGTAAACCAAGTGTGATGGAAGTCACCGAGTCAAGGTCTATAAATACGCTATAATGTATATGCGCCACGGCAAAAATTCCTTTCTCATGATTCCGCATTGATGCTTTGTCTAAAACAGTGGTTCTCAAACATTTTACACCAAGTACCACCAAAAAAAATTATACATTGCGCTCCAAGTACCACTATCATGACCAACAGGAACAGAAAGAAAGACTCAGACAGTAGTAGGTCTATGGTATGCGTTCATCAAAACAACAAAGTGGTTTCATTCCTAAAACGTTTATTTGTATGTATATGAGCCATCCACATGTATTGCACAGAAAAGTGAAATACAAATGAACTCGACTTAGGCTTTCATGTGGTGGGAGCTTGAAGACCCAACATACAAGTTTTTCTAGACACGAGAGCAGCTGAACGTTTGATTTTTTTTTTCTCTTGAATTGCAACGTTGAGTTCTGAGCAGAAGGTTTTGGTGAAGGTGAACAATTCCTGGAGGAAAAAAAAAAAAGGAGTCTCTCATTACTCCATACAGGGATCCTAGCCAAAAAGAAGCTGTCAGTAACAGTGGCAACGTAAGATGGCTGCCCTCTGAAACTGTTTTTTTTTTTTTCTTTCAATTTTAGTTATTTCGTTTGTTGTCATGAACTGTAATCTCTTTGGTCCCTGGGCCTACAAAGTTTCAGAACCTCTGTTCTAGGTTATTATTCTGTTCCAATTAGTAAAACAAATGACTCGGCAGAGGGAAGAAGAATTAGTGGAAGAAGAGAAAGATCAGGTGAAATTGGACCTTTTTGTCAGGATTGGAACAAATGAATAAACATTCCTTGCGCAATTCCAAATCAAAGTGGGTGTCCGGGAACTCAACACCGCTCACGTTAACACCGAAAATATGCAAGTTTCATTACAGCCAATTATGACAGATATATTCCCGCACGGATGTAAGTAAGTAAGTAAGTAAGTAAGCGCTCGGGCCCTTGCAATTATTCCAATTACACGTTGGATGTAAACCAAGCGTTAGTGTGGCTAGCGTGGATACATATCTGCACGACAGCACGCGGGCCAGCTGCAAACCATCTCGCCCGCTGCTTCGTGTGACGTCGGAGTAAATGACAGAGAGTGTGACAGCGTCCAAGAGTGCGCACCAATGGGGCCGCACCAGGGGGACGCTCCTGTGAAATTCATTGTGGTTCTTCCCACTGGGACTGGTGGGTGCTTTGAGGAGTGCTTGGATCTTAAAATTCAGACGCGAGCGCTAAATCATGTCATTGTTGCTGTCCAATGACAAACTGAGTCTTGATCCTTTAATCTGAAAAACCAACAAACATAAGTTTTCTTGTGTTTTGGGGGGGGGAGTCAACATTTGGAGACACATGCTCTTTTGAAAAAAAAAAAAGTTTTTGAAAAGCATCAAAAACACTTCTTTGTATTTAGTGTTTTGTTTGTTTTCATTCTAAACAAGTATTTTGGAAATGAATTTCTGCTCATTTTTGGGGCACCGTAATATACTACCGTCTTGTCCCACTGCTCCAGGTGTGGACTGCACACATACAAAAAAAAAAAAACGGTCTTTTTAGGGATTGCAGTCTCTTTTTCCTTTCTGTATAGATAGACAGATGTTCTATTCAAGATGGCGCCGCGTGAGTGGTTGCCTTTCCAGCAGCTCCTATATTTTGTTGTTCTACTTCTTCCATTCATAACTTTGCTGCTGTGAATTGGGAATTTCTCCATTGCGAGACTAATAAAGGTTTTCTTATCTTATCTTATCTTATTACAAGGACCTCACAGCGTGATGTGGGAAGAGCAGTTAGGGACTGAAACTGATGCTCATTTGAGCGACCCAGCATTTTGTAGAATATAAGTAAACCACTACAAATCATTTACTAATTACTCCTAGCAGCCGAAGCGCTTGTGGAAACCTAACAAAACACTGTATAGGTTTACCAATCTCTGGTGATATCCAAACAGCTTCCCAAGTCGTGTGCACTACCCATTAGCATAGGCAGCTAGCTTTGTAGCGCTAGCGAACACTTCTTAGAACTGTCACACAGTCATGTATTATCTGATTGGACAAAAAATAAAATAAACAAATCAACAAATGACTGGAAGCTGCACAGCCAAGTCACAAAGAAATGATCACAAAAGACAGATGGAAATAAATTGTGACCATATCGTGTTAATTGGAAATGGAAGCCTCCTGTGCTTCTGATAGCGTTTCTGCTTTTAATAGGTGAGACAGACACACACATTTTCAATTTATTTTGTGGGGTGGGATAGATAGGCGATTCAACAAATATTTTTTCAAAGAAAAGATACTTTCTGGAAGTAAAGCTACCGCGCTAGCTCACGTGTTTATAAGCCGCCGCGTTTCCAATGACTGAAAGTCATCCAGCTAAGCTCCCGGCGAGCGTGTTTGCACATTTCAAAGTCAGCCACAATCATTACATGTGATTCCAGAAAAAGATCAGAGGGAGCAGACAGCAAGAAAAGACTCCTCACGAGAGGTGGGGGGGGCTGGATACTTGTTCTGCATTTCGACCCATCCTGAAACTCCACACAGTGATCTTTCTTCTGACAAACAATGAAAGGCACGGTTAAATCTTTCAAGGACCCGATTGCTTTTTATGTTGTTTCGCTTTGAACATGAATAGGAGCCACGGTGGCACATCAAAGCCGTGCAGCGCGACCACAATAACGACTGTGAAGCGCCAGCGTCAATCAGCTGACAATAAAGCCACCAAATGAAATACTGACTCAGCCGTTTTATGACGCATGATGCCATTTCAACGTTTGTGAATAATCTTATAAAGATCTCAGCTTTTTTTTTTTTTTTGGTCCCAATGATGATTTTTTTTTTTTTTTTACTATATTGATTCCTAGTGGGTAATTAAGATTTTAGAGCAAACTCTGTTGTTTTCGCAAAGTTTCAATCATTCCTGATGTCAAAGCCGAACAGCCCCAAAAACACAAAGAACAATTTTCTACTGCGGGACTATTTTAAACGTAAATAAACGACTGTAGCCCAAAGCTTTAGTCAGCAGCTTCCCCCATGTTAAGATTTGGTTGTTGTTGTTTTTTTTTTTCTTCCGCAATCTGAATTCCTGAAAGGCACATTTCAACAATGCTCTGAGTTTCCGAGCGGTCCAAGTGAAACGAGCCAAGGAAATGTAATCACAACTGAAACTCAAAGTAACAAATAAGGACAGATGCTCGGCTGGACTGATCAAGTTACACTTTATGCCACCTTTCTTGTGTATATTACTACTCCTCTCCCCAATACTTTGTTTACATTTTTTTTTATACCCCTCAGACGTCCACCGGCTGCTCTCCACTTAACAGCTGTCGGTGGTGTCCAACAGCGGGGACGTTCAAGTTTTTGCTTCGCGATTCTCCGGGGAGCAACTGTCATTTTCCATGGCCGAGAGGTAAACAACAGGTGTTATATTGTACAGGATGCCCCAAGGTGGACTTCGTTAAATAGTGTACGGCAGATTGGATGACCCGACAAATTGTATTTTTTGTAACTGCGCGATGGCCTAGTTTGAGCCCTCTCGCTCGCAGCTCTCTTGTTAAGCGCCTTCTACAATAAGCTGCAGCAAAAATGTCACAATTTGGAAGGAGAAAATTTTTTGGAAATGACAGCGCTATTAAAATTGATATTGATTGTAGAGACTTTTTGACCTCTTACGGGGACGGCGGTTACTCCAGTGGACAGTTTACGAAAGGGCCGGATGCAATACGCTCCAGAAAAAGTCGAATATTTTGGAATCGAAAAGTACTCGAACAGAGTCAAGTCAAAGCAAAGCCATCTTATATGAGACACACATTTTGCCGTTTGATTGACGACTGTCGAATTACGTTTGGCATTTAGCACTCGTCCCAACGTCGATGCATTTTATATTCCTTGTAGCTTTGATACGCCGCAGGAAATATTTTGAAATCAGTATGCGGTCGGACAGAAGAAAGTAATAGCACATGTCACGAACAAGACGCACATTTCGTCCTTGATCACGAGCCAATCTGTTGAGAAATGACAGCTCTATTAAAAAACTCATCTGAAGGTCGACGGTTGTTTCCCTTGCTGCTAGGATACAATGTGCGGGAGAAAAAGAAACATTTTGAAATAAATAAGTGTTTGCACAGAGTCTTCAGAGCACACTCATCGTCATCGAGACACACATTTTTTTTTTTTTTACAGTCTTCAGAGCACACTCATTGTCATCGAGACACAGATTTTTTTTTTTGGGTCACAGATTGATCTGTTGAGAAATGACCACTCTTCCAAAGAACAGTTTAGGTCTGAATGTATGTACCTGGGATACGATAAGCCGAATAAACAAAAAGTTTAATATTCCAGAATCAATTAGTGTTTGGGGAGAGAAAAGTAAGACTGCACCGATGCTGAATGAGACGCCCATTTGGTCGTTTGATTGCAAGCTGTTGAGAAATGAGGACTGTCATGTAAAAAAAAAAAAAAAAAAAAAACCTGACATTCACACTTGTCCAAATGGCTTGTTTAACGTCCTCGCGAGGACACGGTGCCGAAAAAGTTCAATATTGTTGAATCAATAAATAATTGGAAACCGAAATGTAACAGAACACCAGTCCCAAATGAGATGCACATTTTGTCCTTTGATTGCAAAATAATATGTTGCAAAAGGACAATGCCATTAATAAACATTTGGCAATAAACACTTTTTCTTTTGTCTTTTTAACTGTCAATTGGTAGAAACGGGAAAGAATGTGTTCCTTGTGAATTGTTTGACTGACATTTAATCCTGACAATTCTTTCTAATGATGGTCGTTTGTCTTTGCAACCCCCTCAGGATGCGATCATTTGGACAAATATTTTTCTGGAAACTCACTAAAGTATTTCTGCCCCCCCCCTGCGGTAATTCCCAGATGTTTTGCCGGGGCTCTTTTATGCAGTAACATGGCCCTATCTAAGCGATACTCACTGACTCACTTTGACCAACTCGATGCCTAAAACAAACATGATTGACTTGAGTGGCACTTGGCACATACCTCTCCAAAATGCTCATTTGGACGACAGTCAACTGCACATTTCTTTGTTGTATGGAAATCGCTTGAGTAGTCAATATGTGATAACTGTTCTAACCATTTAAACAAACAAACAAACAAAAAAAAAAGAATTCCTGCCCCAGTCAATTGCGCACGGTAGTTAGGGAATAAAATGTCCACCAAAGGGGGGATAAGAAATGTTTGTAAAGCGTTCGCATAGTATGTGTTTATTACAATGAGCCACTACGGTGCATAAATGTTGCTTATCTGGCCGCAGGGGCCCGGAACAGCTTGGCTTTTTCTTTGGAGATGAGCACCCAGACAGACAAAGAAGCTGAGGTGGTAACCAAAGCTTTCTGGACCTGGATAGCATGCAGGCGGGGTTGGAGGGCCTAGGTGGTGTCCCGTTACACCAGATCCACCTGCTGCTCTGGTTACTTGGAGGAAAAATGGGAGACACTTCCCAAATGGTTTGGAAAATTTTATTGGATTTTTCTTTTTCTTTTTTTTCTTTTTTTTGCGGGTCATCATTGTCGTACCATGAGCCATTTTCTGTGGGAATGTCAGGATTGGGTTACCATGGAGCAGGTTTTCCGGGGTAAAATGACACAAAGCATCAGGTGTGGGCTAGTGGCCATTGATACCTTGAAATCCAAGAATATTGAATTCTGTCAGTACGGAGGGAATGCCCACCTTTGGATGCATCTCACTGTTGCATTGTCACTGTTGTCCTGAAAGTCAAAACCAAGTGTTTTTAAACAGTGTGAACAGTTGATGATGCCACAGTTTGACCCAGGCAGAGATTATTCCTATTAACTATGAGAAAAATAGTTTGGTAATCTGAACAAATGGAAAGTTTGACCCTTCCTATTTCTCTCCCCCCATCGCTTTTGTTTACATTTCGTCTCATTTTGCACAAGTAAATGCAAACATTGTGCGATGCTCTTGAGAAAACCTCGTAAATGTCCCTAAACGAGCACTGAAATCAAGCTGGTGTGTGCGTGCGCGCGCGTGTGTATATACAGTGTGTGTGTGTGTGTGTGTGTGTGTGTGTGTGTGTGTGTGTGTGTGTGTGTATACAGTGTGTGATAGGAGACAAAAGTGAAGCAATGCAAAAACATCTGTTTCTTGATGACGCACTTTTTGTATGTTTTTTTTTTTTCACGGAGCAGGACAAGACTTGAGGTGCAGGGCGGACATGTTGTATGGAAAACCCATTGTCCCGTTTGCCACAATCATGTTGATGTAAAGCACGCCGCTTGTACATGTTTACATGAGAGTGTGTGTGACCCGCTGTCATCAACATGGCGGCGTGCCTGCTCATCCTGCATCGCCGCCTTCTTTTTTTTTTTTCCTCAGTTCAATGCTTCCGTAATACGCACTACCTAGCTAATAAGTGTTAAGTGTAGTTACTATCTGTGTCAGTAGTACGCTTGAGAAGATAAGCTACTACTCTAATTGCCCCACGGGGAGAAATAAAGTTTTCTGAATCTGAAAATAACTGTCACTCGCTCACCAAAACGTTGTAGCTATGCTACTAACATGAGGCCTCGTCTCTAGCTATGGCACTAGCTAGCTCCGCCAGCTAAGCTAACCAAAATGTACTGGACTGAGAGCAATTCGTTGAGGTCATACTGTAGAATGAGGCCTTGTCACAATCTGTGTTACTAACCAAGGTTGCCGAAATGCTAACATAAAATTGCTAACTTGAGCCCTTGTCACCAGCCAACTACGAACGACCAAACCACAGACACAGGCTATGTTCGAGAGACGTTCTTCTCTTGGGCCGAGCAGCTGTGAGACTGCGCCACCAACTGCTACTTTAACCGGCACCGGTCAGCAATACAAAACACGGCATATAACAATACTCACAGACAAATATTCTGGTTGCTCTGCGGGAATAGTGACGAGTACTGTAATGTAGTTACTTTGGGGACCTTCCCCTGCTTCTCGTTTTTTTTTCCCTTCCAGAAGACCTCAGGGCTGCCTGGCATTTTACGGCACCACTGAGGGTGAGAACTGAAAAGCACATCAATTTAGGAACATCTTCTGTGACTTTCAGCCTGTCCCATCAGGACAAGAGCGACTTGCATGATTTGTTCGTTTGACAGTTTTTCCGCCCCATATCCTTCTTTACTGAAGCCACTCATTTTTTTTCTTTAATTCAGGCTTGGGAGCCTCAGTATTGGGGAACTAGCCGAGAAGAGAACCCACGCACTCTGCATAAAAGGTAGCAGCATGTTCCATTTTGCTACAGTTAATTAATGCATTAGTTATGTATACGAATCTTCATTTTAGCAAAATGTACACTTGCAACTACGAACGACCAAACCACAGACACAGGCTATGTTCGAGACGTTCTTCTCTTGGGCTGAGCAGCTGTGAGACTGCGCCACCAGCCGCTATCTTAACTGGCATCGGTCAGCAATACAAAAAACGCCATATAACAATACTCACAGACAAATATTCTGGTTGCTCTGCGGGAATAGTGACGAGTACTGTAATGTAGTTACTTTGGGGACCTTCCCCTGCTTCTCGTTTTTTTTTCCCTTCCAGAAGACCTCAGGGCTGCCTGGCATTTTACGGCACCACTGAGGGTGAGAACTGAAAAGCACATCAATTTAGGAACGTCTTCTGTGACTTTCAGCCTGTCCCATCAGGACAACAGCGACTTGCATGATTTGTTCGTTTGACAGTTTTTCCGCCCCATATCCTTCTTTACTGAAGCCACTCATTTTTTTTCTTTAATTCAGGCTTGGGAGCCTCAGTATTGGGGAACTAGCCGAGAAGAGAACCCACGCACTCTGCATAAAAGGTAGCAGCATGTTCCATTTTGCTACAGTTAATTAATGCATTAGTTATGTATACGAATCTTCATTTTAGCAAAATGTACACTTGTAACATTAAAAGTCAATCAGAGGAAGCAATTCATTGGCTAACGTGACTTTTGTCATTTTGCATATTTTCAGAGTTAAGTCACGCTGCTTTTGGGCCCAAAACATGTTCCAAAAGCCATGTTTGAGGGAGAGCAGGGAAAAGAAAAGCAGATGCTCACTCGGGAGGAGGCATGCGCTCCGCTACGGTCCATCCTCTTTTCATACCTAACACTGAGTAAAGTCCAGTCAATTTTATTGATAGGGCGCTGATGATTATAATTACTGCTATTATTATTAACGAATTCAATTAATTGACATCTACAATGATTCAGATGGTTTGACGCATGGCGATGTCATATTTATGTATGACTAATGATGGCATTCACCACACACATGAGCGGAGAGCGGAATCGGACTGCCTGCGCCTGGATCAAATCCACCAAAATCACGTTACACCAACCACGCCGCAACTTAGACGTGGTTTCACCTGGTCTAAAGTCCGGTGTCTACTCTGTCACCAAATTGTCAGGTGCGCCATCGGAGTGAAATAGAAAACAACCTGAGTGAGCACACGGGACAAACAAAGCAGAAGGAGATAAAAAGATGGAATCGCGAGAGATTTCCTCGGAATGTGGAGCGTGCATGCTCGCATTGGTGCGTGAGGCGGCAGGGCGCGGCCGGCGGGGATCCACTCCGCTTAGCGGGCCTGCGTTTCATCACGGCGGAAAGCCTGCCAGGCTTTATCACTTTAATAAGACGTGGTGTGTTTGCGTTGGACCGCGTTTCATTAAGCACGCCTCGATGGGAATTCCGCAGTATCCCGTTCCCTCGTGATGACGGCGCACACGCACAGATGCGCTCGCGCACAGAATTACTCTGCTGGATATGTGCCGCTCGGACATGACCTTCATAACGTGTATTCTACGTGATGTTTATCTTTTGTTTTCATCTAAATAACATTTTTTTTTTCCGTAAAAATAAATGTCTTGTTTCATTTATTTCAGAAAAGCAACACCTTGTGACAAATCTGCAAAACACAGTTGTGTGACTTTTACATTTATCCGAAAAACAGCCCATCCCAGATATAATATAATTGAATAATTTGTCACACCATTGTTGAAAACCGAATTTTAAAAAATAAGCATAGTTATTTAAGTGTCATGAGACACTTTCGTGGCATGTAGCCCTATGCTAACAGGAAACAAACACATGGCTAGATCAAGGCTTCACTGTTTGCTCCTCACTGTTTAAACATCCCTCGGCGACTGTTTATGCTCATAAACTATTAAAGTCATTTAAAAAAAAATTGTGTGTTCATTGTGAATAAGTGATGAGTTTATAAAAGGTAAGGTAAAAATGAATATAAAACATAGGGAAAAAAGTGTTGCAAACAAATGGCTAAGATCAAGGCTTCACTGTTTGCTCCTCATTGTTTAAACATCCCTTGGCGACTGTTTATGCTCATAAACTATTAAAGTCATTTAAAAAAAAATTGTGTGTTCATTGTGAATAAGTGATGAGTTTATAAATGGTAAGGTAAAAATGAATATAAAACATAGGGAAAAAAGTGTTGGTGTTTGCTTTACGTCAAATCACTGGAGAAGATTTGCAAGGTGCCATGAAAAAAGGCATAGCTTTGTCAAAACGATGTCAGGTACGATTGCAGGTCGATGGAGGACGGACTTCATTCTCTCTCTCTTTCTCTCTCAAAATGAATAACAAAATGAGCATGTTTATTTTTGTGTTGAGCTATTATGTGTTACGAGGTGGTGCTAATGATTTTATTAAGCTAGCTAGCTAGCTAGATAGATATTTCACAACATGTAACTGAAACTTGCTGCAAAGGAGTCAAGCTGCTTTTTGTGTCAGCTCACAGAACTGTAGCAAAATTATGGATGTGAACATTTGGGATGAGTCACAACATTTGGTTCTGATGCTCATCTTCCATGATGTACGGGTCAGTCCTCGAATGACAGACTATAAATTGTATGCAAGAGGAGCTGGAGGGAGGTTGGGGTCGAGATGTGTCACAAACCATTACCAAAAAAAACACTGATTGCAGGTCGATGGAGGACGGACTTCATTCTCTCTCTCTCTCTCTCTCTCTCTCAAAATGAATCACAAAATGAGCATGTTTATTTTTGTGTTGAGCTTTTATGTGTTATGAGGTGGTGCTAATGATTTTATCAAGCTAGCTAGCAAGCTAGTTAGCTAGCTAGATATTTCACAACATGTAACTGAAACTTGCTGCAAAGGAGTCAAGCTGCTTTTTTTTGTCAGCTCACAGAACCGTAGCAAAATTATGGATGTGAACATTTGCGATGAGTCACAACATTTGGTTCTGATGCTCATCTTCCATGATGTACGGGTCAGTCCTCGAATGACAGACTATAAATTGTATGCAAGAGGAGCTGGAGGGAGGTTGGGGTCGAGATGTGTCACAAACCATTACCAAAAAAAACACACAAAAAAAAAACAATCCTGAATCCTATTAGAAGATTAGGGATCAAAAACAAAAAGTACAAGGGAACTTCCATCATCGAGCGCAAATATGTTATTTCATTTTAGGTGTGGTTTTCATGTTTTAACAAATGACAGTTTTGTAACATTGTTGAACATTAAATTGTTGTCTGTACACGAAAGAAAAGTTACTTTATTTTTCTTTGTGTTTTATGCTCGTATGACAGTTAAAGTAATCAACTTTTCATTGTTTCCGAGGGATGAAATATTCTCTCTCTCTTTCTCTCGTGCACGCACGCACGCACACACACACAGATCCATCGTCTAACCTGCTTATCCTCACAAGTGTCGCGGGTGTGCTGAGCCTATGCCAGCGGCCTTCAAGTAGTAGGCAGGTACACCTTGAACTGGTCGCCACTCAATCACAGGGCACACAGAGATGAACAACCATCCACGCTCAAACTCACACCGAGTGACAATTTTGAGTGTTCCATCCACGCATGTTTTCGGAATGTTGGAGGAAACCGGCATACCCGGAGAAAAGCCACGCAGGCACCGGCAGAACGTTCAAAGGCCACACAGGACCTCGAAGCCCGGACCTGCGCGCTGTGAGGCGGACGTGCTAACCAGTGCCGCCGCACTGAAAACAATAGTTTATTCAATTTAATTTCATCAAGTGGCTGCATAAAATCTGATCATCTGGATCCAGATACAGTTTATAAGTAGACCATTACTCTACTTTAGAAATGTTTTTGTAAATTTGATTGTAAAACGGTCAGCTCGCTTTTGCGCTTTTATGACGACGATGTTAATTATGACGGCGATGTTAAAATATGAGCACAAACGTGGCCTGCACAGTTAATAAAGGTTTTATGATGGCGACAGAAGGAATGCGTTGACTTCACACTGTTTTTCCAAAGGAGAAAAAGAAGGTTTTGAAATTCAACAACCAGAACAGACTGTGTCATAATTAAGTTCTAAAAGAAGAACTCGGTCGAGGCTGCAGCGCATTAGCATCAAAAGAACGCAGCCAGTCGTAGTTCACAAGGATTCGTAGGCTTTTGTTAAATTGCCTCCTCCAGGGGGACATAATTATTGTCAAATGTGTCACTACAGTATATTCCAGAGCAGCACTTCAGATGGAGCAGATTGCGCCGAAATTATCGCAGTGGAGGAATTTCACCAGTGGCATAAATCACCACCGCAACCTTATTGAACAGCAGCCGCGTCCAAATGAATCGTCCTTGTATCAACATTTGCCTCGGCCGCCATCTGACTGATATCGATCAAGCACAATTGCTCTTATCTCATCGTCGGCGCTCTGCGGTTGGCGGTCGTGTTCTCACGTGACCCAGCGATGAGCTCAGGCTTCAAAGGCTGTTTGATCGGTCGAGTTCAACCGGTTGTCTTAACCGGTTTGGCGGCATTGACGATGCGTAATGAGAGTAATTTGCCTCGATCAAGACCTACGGCCACTCATTTTCAATACCGTGTGAAAATAGGTTGATTACAATAGTTTGAACTAAATCTACCGCTATGATCCTGGCCCAGTGAAAAAAAAATATTTTGGGGGAAAGATAAATATTAGCATGTTTATAAACAACTCGGTATCTATTATTTGATCGACTGTAGGTTCTTCACAAACGGCAAGAAACGTTTCCATCTTCGATAAGCAACATTTTTTTTTTTTTTGATTTAGAGACTACATTTTGGCTTTTCTTGGGTCTCATTGTGAGATATGACATTCGGATCGATGAAATGAAGCG
>NW_017804969.1:24266-77253 GCF_001891065.2 Hippocampus comes
ATTGTTTCCGAGGGATGAAATATTCTCTCTCTCTTTCGCTCACGCACGCACGCACGCACACACGCACACACACACACAGATCCATCCTCTAACCTGCTTATCCTCACAAGTGTCGCGGGTGTGCTGAGCCTATGCCAGCGGCCTTCAAGTAGTAGGCAGGTACACCTTGAACTGGTCGCCACTCAATCACAGGGCACACAGAGATGAACAACCATCCACGCTCACACTCACACCGAGTGACAATTTTGAGTGTTCCATCCACGCATGTTTTCGGAATGTTGGAGGAAACCGGCGTACCCGGAGAAAAGCCACGCAGGCACCGAAAGAACGTTCAAAGGCCACACAGGACCTCGAAGCCCGGACCTGCGCGCTGTGAGGCGGACGTGCTAACCAGTGCCGCCGCACTGAAAACAATAGTTTATTCAATTTAATTTCATCAAGTGGCTGCATAAAATCTGATCATCTGGATCCAGATACAGTTTATAAGTAGACCATTACTCTACTTTAGAAATGTTTTTGTAAATTTGATTGTAAAACGGTCAGCTCGCTTTTGCGCTTTTATGACGACGATGTTAAAATATGAGCACAAACGTGGCATGCACAGTTAATAAAGGTTTTATGATGGCGACAGAAGGAATGCGTTGACTTCACACTGTTTTTCCAAAGGAGAAAAAGAAGGTTTTGAAATTCAACAACCAGAACAGACTGTGTCATAATTAAGTTCTAAAAGAAGAACTCGGTCGAGGCTGCAGCGCATTAGCATCAAAAGAGCGCAGCCAGTCGTAGTTCACAAGGATTCGTAGGCTTTTGTTAAATTGCCTCCTCCAGGGGGACATAATTATTGTCAAATGTGTCACTACAGTATATTCCAGAGCAGCACTTCAGATGGAGCAGATTGTGCCGAAATTATCGCAGTGGAGGAATTTCACCAGTGGCATAAATCACCACCGCAACCTTATTGAACAGCAGCCGCATCCAAATGAATCGTCCTTGTCTCAACATTTGCCTCGGCCGCCATCTGACTGATATCGATCAAGCACAATTGCTCTTATCTCATCGTCGGCACTCTGCGGTTGGCGGTCGTGTTCTCACGTGACCCAGCGATGAGCTCAGGCTTCAAAGGCTGTTTGATCAGTCGAGTTCAACCGGTTGTCTTAACCGGTTTGGCGGCATTGACGATGCGTAATGAGAGTAATTTGCCTCGATCAAGACCTACGGCCACTCATTTTCAATACCGTGTGAAAATAGGTTGATTACAATAGTTTGAACTAAATCTACCGCTATGATCCTGGCCCAGTGAAAAAAAAATATTTTGGGGGAAAGATAAATATTAGCATGTTTATAAACAACTCGGTATCTATTATTTGATCGACTGTAGGTTCTTCACAAACGGAAAAAAAATATTTGGGGATAAGATAAATATTAGCATGCGAATTGTAATGCAACAAACAACACGTACTGTATCTCCTAAATTTTAAAAGCACTTTTTGTATCATGATAAACTACATATACTGTTTATAAACAACTCTATTATTTGATCGACTGTAGGTTCTTCACAAACGGCAAGAAACGTTTTCATCTTCGATAAGCAACATTTTTTTTTTTTTTGATTTAGAGACTACATTTTGGCTTTTCTTGGGTCTCATTGTGAGATATGACATTCGGATCGATGAAATGAAGCGTGCTGCGATTGGCTATCCCAGCCGTCTTCGTGCAGTAGGTGGAGGACACCCTGAACCGGTTGCCAGACAACCGCAGGACACACAGAGAGGAACAACCATCCGCGCTCACAATCATACCTCGGCGCTGCGATTGGCTATCCCAGTTGTCTTGTGGCAGTAGGCGGAGGACACCCTGAACCGGTTGCCAGACAACTGCAGGGCACACAGAGAGGAACAACCAGCCGCGCTCACAATCATACCTCGGGACAATTTCGAGTGTTCCATTAATTACTGTGTACATGCACAAAATGTATTATACGCACATGCTTGCATCTGCACGTGCGCAGGCCCGGTCTGCCGAACACCAAAAATTGTCTTTCGGCGTGAATGTTAGTGTGAATGGTCTATATGTAGTCTTGAGTCACGTCAAATGTATTTATATCGTCCTTAATCACAAAAGAGTCTCAAAGGGCTTCACATACCCTTGCCAGAAGTCATCTGGGATCGGCTCCAGCACCCCCAGGATTTTAATGGGGATAAGTGGTATAGAAAATGGTTGGATGGTGTTCCGTAACATTATTATTAAAAAAAAATAAAATAATTGAGAGTATAATTGAAACCATTATCAATAGCAGATAATACCGGCGCTTGTGGAAAGTATTCACGGTGCTTCACTTTTTCCACATTTAGTTATATTACAGCCATAGGACGAAATGGTTTGAATTCATTTCCATTTCAAATTTCTACTCGCAGCACACCCTCAATGACCACATGAAAAAAAAAAAGGTCATTTCGTTTTGAAATTGTGGGAGACATTTTATAGAATTTTTGGAATTAGGCATGAAATGTGGAAACGGGGAAGCCCTGTGACTCCTTTCTGGAGGTACTGTTTTGTCTTCAGTCCTTTTTATGATGATTTTCAACATGTACTTCCGACCACAGACCCAAACGCCTGTCATTCAACAGCAGCGATAATTTTGGTTAGTGCGAACTAAAGGTTGCTGTCATGCGGCGAAACTGAAATGAATATACAAATACAACTTAAAAAAAAATATATATATATATATATATATATATATATATATATATATACACACATCTTGTTGTTCAAGAAATAAGTAAAAAGTGGTTCTGATTTCAAATGAAGGATTCGGTTCTTTCGATGCTGAGAGGCTATGAAGAAAGAAAAAAAAAAAACCAAAGCTGGACGGAAATGTCTCTGGCAATGGATTACGACTTGGTATGCGCAGGGAATTAAACCTGGGGGTCACCAGAGTTTAAGGCCGCACTCGCTGCCATCCACCCGCGGCCCCCGCGAAACCACAACACCCTCACTTTCCACCATGTTGCTTCAGTGCAAAAAAACACCAACTTCTTCCTTTCCCCAACTAATGCTGCTGCTGCGGTGGGGGGAAAAAAACACCCCTGTGCCTTCGCTGCGTTGGACTTCACCAACGCTTCAACGCTAACTAAAGATAGAACATGAGAGGCGGAAACGATTATGGACCCTTCCTCCAAAATTATAGCCGTCCCTTCTTGAAGAAAATATTCACTCTTTCCACACACAATGAGTCCCGACAGAGGACGGTATTCGCGCTATTTGTGACTCAACTGCCAACAGGAAGGAAGAAAACAAGATATTGACAGTGAAGCTGGAGTTTGAAATGCACGAAACATTGTGGAGCCAAATGTTTCTCCTGCAATGCTAATCTTTGCTAAAGATACAGTCAGATCATTTTATATCATTCAGTAAGTACGAACGAAATAGAAAAATGTAAGTAGACACGCGAGTTTGTGAAGAGGAAATTACTGCCGACCTTCGTAGGAGACCTGACGCATTTGGAGGCAGCGACGCACTTTCGCAGAGTGCTAAGTGCAGACACGATCACACAAACACAAAACTATATAATATGAGCAACACGCACACAGACACATTTTTTTTCCGGCTTTGGACCAGTCGTCGGGTTACCGGTCGATCGCGATCAGCTGATCGGGGAGAGAAATGCCAACATGTCGAAAGTCGGACAAATCCAAAAATATTACCGGCAAAGTCAGCTTTTGCTTGACCGCGGATTCCTTAAAAAAAAAAAAACAGAAAAGGCAAGAAAATATTTTTCTACCTGGTGAATGAAGAGTATCTCTTATATTGTCACAGAACGTAACATTCTTTAGATCTTGAAAGTTAAGTAAAAATTACTCAAAAACTGGTGGCAATACGGGGAAGGAAAATCGCTTTGAAAATGGCTGGCAGTCAATGAGTTAATGACTTTTGGAGGATGCCAATCAAAAGCAAACGTTATTATCTTCCGCACTTTGCATTCATTTACATAACAAGTAAAACTGCTCATTGACGCCAAGAAAAGAGAGCGTTGCAGACATAAACAATAAAAGCATCGGGAAGGAAAACAGAGCGAAGACAAAGAGTTCTTTTCATGTCACCCCGAGCAAATAGACGTATGAACACTCATCACAGTTTTATGAGTGTTGCCGTTTGCGCACACGTGCTTTCCATTTGCGGGGAGGGTCGAGGGTCATCGTACGTCTTAATCAGCACATAATAAGTGTCGGCGTGAACTCTCACCTCGGCCGTCCGAGGCTTCGCAGCTCGGGTGGCCGGCGGCTGGAATCTCTGCGATCGCATGAGATAATGACATTATTCTTGGATGCGGAGATGTTCTCGCGATAACCTGACCTGCTCTCGTCCGGCGGCTCATCCAAACGCGTGCTCGCACATCAGCATAATGTATCCCGGATCGCATTCTAACAGTACAATTTTTAATTTGGTCCCAAACAAAAGACCTTATACCTGTGCCGTAATCACGCGAGACAGCTCCGATAGGAACCGACGGACGGAGTTTTGGATGGATAAACCAAGTGCCGACAACCTTGGATCTGGAACGTAATACAGTATTTTGAGTAGATGATTTCACACTGCTCATTTTCTATTGCACACTTTGTATTTTTCAGCTCAGTTTTGACCAGCATCAAAAATAGGCTCACAAATTGTATCAAGTACCTCACTGACACGAATAAGCGTGAATGAAGCTTTCAGAGAAAAGGGAATGTGTATTTTTATTTGCTACGTTGTTTTTGCAGGTGCAGATCTCGCACCTATCTCAAGGCACCCTCTGACCTCGACATGAGTCAGACGTATGATCCTTCTTATGCTGTTTTACTCTTTCGCTGTTCCCCCGTGACACCCCGCAAAGACCAGCAGATACGTCAACATGTGCAAATGTGACGGAGACGCAGACAATTCTAGGGACCGTTTCAAACCTCCCCTGTGGACACTGTCCCATAAAAATACACACCAACCTGACTCGGACTCTTACGGCTTTGAAATTCCTCTACGGCCCCTAGTGCCGACAACCTTGGATCTGGAACGTAATACAGTATTTTGAGTAGATGATTTCACACTGCTCATTTTCTATTGCACACTTTGTATTTTTCAGCTCAGTTTTGACCAGCATCAAAATAGGCTCACAAATTGTATCAAGTACCTCACTGACACGAATAAGCGTGAATGAAGCTTTCAGAGAAAAGGGAATGTGTATTTTTATTTGCTACGTTGTTTTTGCAGGTGCAGATCTCGCACCTATCTCAAGGCACCCTCTGACCTCGACATGAGTCAGACGTATGATCCTTCTTATGCTGTTTTACTCTTTCGCTGTTCCCCCGTGACACCCCGCAAAGACCAGCAGATACGTCAACATGTGCAAATGTGGCGGAGACGCAGACAATTCTAGGGACCGTTTCAAACCTCCCCTGTGGACACTGTCCCATAAAAATACACACCAACCTGACTCGGACTCTTACGGCTTTGAAATTCCTCTACGGCCCCTCACGACCAACAGGTGCACGTTTCTACGGAAACGTGCAAATGTGCTGTGGACGCAGACAATTCGTGGGATTGTGTCAAACTCCCTCTTGCGCAATGTTACCACCATCCTATAAAATACACGGGCAGGGTACAATTTCAGTTTCAAGAATACTAGCACGACAACCATTTTCCTTGAGTGAGCATGACACTGGTAAATCAAAAGGCAGTCCGTCAAAATTGACCTGGAAAAGCCACAGTTTACACAAACTCAGTGGGACCTAAACTGCGGGATGAAATTTTTCCATATTCTCACTTTGGGTCATTTTTATTACTGTCAAATGACGAAATGTGAATCATTATCTGAGCGTTAAGGATGTATGGACACCAGTTTTGGTCCACGTACAGATCTCAAGTACAGATCTACAATGAAGCCCTTGTGAGCTGTAAAGAAAACAGATAAAGCCACCAAACGTCCGTCAGAGCCACAAACCCCGCCTCCACCCCGACGACGACGATGACACGCTCGTGTGTGTGTGCGTTCAGTAAATGCGATTAAGGGTCAACGGCCGACGAACATTTTGACACATGTCTTGTATTTGGAGCGAGATATCGCCGACATCGGATCCAGAGTCCAGATGGCGGCCTCAGCGTCCTGCTTTTTTTCTGCACGCCCGCAACCTCTGCTGCGCAACGGTTCTCGGGGAAGCATTCCGCGGCGAAGCGCGCTCACGGGAGTGACGTGACCTCGCGTCGCCACATGCGTACGTTCCGCGCAGGCCCTTTCCTGACGTCAGCGCGCAGCTCTGGAACCACTAAGGCGACGTCTTTGTTTTGGTAAACACGCCTCTGGAAACCGCTGCGATCACAACGCGGGCCCGGCCGCTGCCAAAATGAATACGCCGCTAACGACACGCTTTGGCCCGCCGCCCGTCCCTGCTGCTATTGATCCAGCGTGGATTCTTCCAGTCCGCTTTATTGCCCTAATGCGAAACATCCATCACGGAGGATTCCTGCTGTCCAAGTCAGCTGAAAATGCAGGATTTCCCCTTCGAGGTTCTGCATATTTGACATGCAAGGTAGAAGACGCCATGCTTAAACTGGGCAAAAGGTCGCTGCTCCGGGGACAGCAACGTGTAAGGCTGGCTACACACGTACTCATTTTTTTTTTTTTAAATCACCTCCAACGCGATACCTACATGCCGATTTTTAAAGCAAAACAAATTAACACATTTTTGACATCCAAAGCCAGTTGACGTCTCCTCATTTTTTGAAGGCAGAGAACCAAGGAAACATTTTTTAGATTATTATTTTTTATTTTTTTTTTGCGCTGATTCGGAATCTGCCCTCATTTTTCATCCAGTATGAAATCCAGTTGGTAAATAGTAATATTCATATTATTCAAATTTATTGGTCAAACTGAAGAACAATTTGCTGTTGAGCAGTGTTATTATTTAGGTACACACAATAATTTATTTTTTATTTTTTAATCTTTTGGGCGGAGTATGCAGTGCACTGATTTTAACAAGTTTAAGCAGGGTGCACACATCCTGATATTTTACATTGAAAGCGGGGTACACACGTACCGATTTTTTTTACCAACGGAACAGCCATACCGATTATCAACGTTTAAATTTGTATCCGCGAATACAATTTTGGATTTTATCTTGAATTTTTATCATCTTCAATGCATTTTGGCTCTCAGTTTTTAACCTCTTAAACATTCCTCACATACCGATGTGTAACACCTTTTTGATGGGAGAGACCCCCGTGTGTACTATACTACTCAAATAATAACACCGCACACATCATGGTATCTTTTCACACCACATTGTCAATTTCGAACAGGTGCTATCTTTACAATTTGTCAAATGTGACCCTTTTCCAAACAGATCAGGGAGGAAAAAAAAAATCACCAAATACCACAGAATACTTGCTCAGGATAATCTTTCAAAGACATCCGATCATCGGGCCTGTGCCGGCTTTAATCCTTAGGAAAAATACTCCCAATTGGGCCCGATGATCAGGATGTGTGTGCTCTGCTCGACTGGGTCAGAAAATACTCCTTCAAAAGTGTTGTTTATCCGTCACGTTACAGGATTACAGCGTGAAGGATCTGCTTACTTTATCGCAACATCTGGAGAAGATTTGAACCAAAGCGTGCGACGTCAAAGTTGACTCGAGCGGCTAATTAAGAGTGCGGGATGCCGTCACCGGCTTTGAGGTTCGCGACTCGCTCATTCAAACTGTCGTGTCTATCTTGACTGACTGTCTGTCCGTCTGAACGGGAACTGGGACGAGTGCCGGGAGCGTGTTGCAAGCGCTCTGCGGTGGTTTCCGAGGCTCGCCACGAGCCTCGGTGATAAGCGTTGATAAACACTCGCTTGAGAGGCCCACTTTCGGTTACGTCCACGAAAATGCGCATATCGATCTTGTGTAATGCCATTATTGTTATTATTAATTCCATTATTCAAATGATTAGGATCAATATGAGGCTTCTGCAAAGGTTGCTGATGAGCTGATCATTTGAATTGTGTGTGTTGGAGGAGGGAAACCTGAAAAAAGGGCTGCATGGGGGGTGGGGGGTGGGCTATGGGTGCAATAGAAAGAAAACGTGCAAAAACGTCCCAGCAATGACCAAATCCACTCAAGTCAGGCCAAGGGTGCAATAGAAAGAAAACGTGCATTGAACAAAAAACGTCCCAGCAATGACCAAATCCACTCAAGTCCTACCATCTAATTATGTTCCAAAGAGGCCTGCATCTAACATATTTAAATTCCCTGCCAAGTTCCGTCATTAGCCCAAGAAAGCGTAAAATAATGACATCAAATGGGGCACATAAGAATGCAAAAATGCACCCAAAACTAACATCGACGTGAGCATGATTCACTTTTTGAAGGCTGCACATTTGATACAATTGTTTGCATTGGCTTACATTAGTGTGCGCGTAGATGGACTATAACATTTAATTTTGTTAAAAAAAAATGATGGTTCCAATTTTCCGATACTGTACGCTTGAAATTCCACATGATGAGTCTTTTATGAATGACCCAATCCTTTCCCGTCCCATCCCATGGATGGCATATCCCGGAGTCACCTTCCTCTGACCATTTGTTCTCCTTTTCACTCGTTGTTCCCACTTGAAGCCAAATCAATAATAACTTTGTGTTGGAAACAGTGAGAGCAGCGCAACGCCGATGTGTCCAAAAAGCACACTACAAATATAAACAGCACGAAATAGCCAAAGGAAAGCCACACTCATGTTGATTGAATTAGCCTAATTGCTCCTTTTGGCCTCCTTTGAACACACGCACACAAAAATACAGTGAACCCCCACGCGGTTCATCGCTTGCGCCCTATCGAAAATTTGTATAGGTTTGCACAGTCTACAGACAAGTCCGAATTTAGAGTTTTGCACTTTTAGTGCCATACCGCAACATGGACAGCACTAAGTTGTTGTGCAAGTTGTGTCATAGAAAGAGAGTAGCGGCAGAGAAGGCCTCCAACTAAATTCCGCAAATGCCCGCAAGAATTGTTGTATGCACTGTTTGTACATTTTTCTGGTCCGGGTGTATTCGCGTAGTGTTGTTTGACGGTTTTTAAACAACCAAAACATTGAAGCTCAAAGCCCGTCTATGTTCGTGGTGGTATTAAGCTAGTTACAATACAATTAGTACTTGACATCATGAGACATCGTGAAACTGAAAAATTGAGAGAAAGTCAAATTAAATTCACCTACGTTACAGTGCATTTTAGGTTCATCCTAAATTTTGACCTAGAAGCTAAAGTACCCCAAAATTGTGAGTGGCAGATGAGACACACACAGGTTGAAATGTATAGCGAAAAAGCATATGGACTTTGTAATCGCCCAGATCATGGAGCCCAGCCCGTCCCCGAAATCTGTCCCCATGAAACCAGAAATACTTGAAAACACACGCACGCACACACACAGCAAATATGGCCAACATCATCGGGACCAACCAGTCCCCAACGAAAGAGTCATTAAAATCCAGCTGCCTCCCATCCGAGCTTGTCCACAATTTCCAAAGGATGGTGATGATGCTGTTGATGATGAAGTTGCACTGGATGCCGCTGGTCCCATGATGACATCACAGGCTGATGTCAGGAGGGGCAGGCGTGGCAGCCTGACAAGCAGCTGAGAAGGGGAATGTTTCATTGTTTGTGTGTGTGTGTGTGTGTGTGCGTGTGTGTGTGTGTGTATGTGTGTGTGTGTGTGCGCGTGTATTAGGGCCGGGCGCAAGTATGCAGCGAGTCCACTGAGGTTTTGTGCACTCATCAGATGTTTGGACGGACGGTCACTGTAACACGTTTGCGTCGTGGGAGGAAAAGACGGAGGAAATGGAGAGGATAAAGTTGGACACGCAGCCAAAGTTAGACAACTTTAGAGTAAATGTTGCTAACAACAAAGCTACTACTAGGGGTGGACATAATAATCCTCAAATCCATCCAAGAGTTTGCTTGTGTGGAGGTGATTAATCATGAGGGAACTTGAGTGAAAAGAAAGTGCACTACTTGTATGCGGCCAGCATAGGTGCTGTTGAGTTACTCTGTTGACATCGTATTTTGCATCGAATCCACGGTTATAAATTGTGGCAAAAAATGCCCAATAAAAGTATGCCTACTTCAAGAGTTTTGTTTTTTTTCGTTTAGAAATGTTATATGTCCATCCATTCATCTATCCATCATCACGACAATCGCGATGATCAATAGTGCTGACACATACAAGAACAACCACTCACACTCCCAACCACACCGAAGGACAATTTACAGTGACCAATTAACCTACCGTGCATGTTTTTGGAATGTGGGAGGCAAGTGGAGAAAACCCACGGAGACACGGGGAGAACATGCAAATTCCAAATAGGAAGGCAGAAGCCCACATCCGAAACCCCGGACTTCTGTACTGCGAGGCGGACGTGCTAACCAGTCCCTACCGCGCCGCCAATTATATATGTGCTCAACAAAATAACGTGAAAACTTTCTCAGTAAATAATGCATGAATCCTTGAGGCAAATTTCAAGTCGTACGCATTAAGGCTTGGAGGGTTTGGCCTTGGGGGAGGTATGTTCTACCGTGTGCTATTCTAATTGCTGAACTCCCGGAGATGTTTCAAATTCTTCATCGTGACCCCTTTCGTTGCCACATGTGAGCGTAATTCCACTTACGGGTCCAAAGTGCATCTGTTTTGCGACGCAGACCATGTAGGTCAACGGAAACTTCGGTGCCACCTCCAAGACAGCGGGGTTGGCAATAAAATGACGAAACACAGTAGATTCCGCAAACATGTTTTTTCCGCTGTCCCATCTCTGTAAAGGTAAAGATATAAAGCGGGTGCTGCTTCTCTTGCTTGGACTTTGGTCAGAACTCCTTGCGGTGGTAAATTGCAGCACAAACCTCCCACGCAGTCCAGCGGTGATTGAAAAAAAAAAAAAAAAAGCCTATCAGGCGATGTAGCTATGCGGAACTGTGACGTTGCCACAACAAAGTTACAAAGTAAGGTGGCCAAGTGTACGCGTGACGTAGGATACTACGTGCATTGTACTGCGCTACACTGAAGAGTCGTGCTGTAGGGAAAAGGGCAGATAGCTGCGAGTCGGGACGTGGGTGAAGTCACGGGAGAAGGACGGGGAAACCAGTTTCAGCGTTGGCGATGAGTCACGAGTGGGTGAAAGCTCACAAGTAGGCCATCATTAACATCACTTATATTGTCATCCATGCAACGGAGTGTCAAGGGGAGAAAGTACTGGTTGTCGTTTTACAAGTCAAATACAAGTTGTCATTTTTACACTGCATTGTTACGGTCAGTGTTTCCTGACCTGGATTTAAAAAAAAAAGTGTTTAGCATTGTGCACTTGGACCCGCAGTACCAAACCAGCCAAAATAACTCGATTGTGAGAACCAAGGACTTAAAATTGCAGGTTCGCCTATCCTGCCGACTGCGACTGCGTTACGTTACATAATTTGTATTTTTCTTTCTTTTTTTTTTCCCCCTGCCGCGATGATGCAATTTCAAACATGGCCTCGCAAACCCCACAAGTGAGCTTTATAGATGTGTAATTGACTTTTATAAGCCCCCGCTTTAGGAGCCCAGCGTCAAAGAAAGAAAAATAACAGCCAGTATTGGCGCAGAGCACCAGAACCACTCTGGGCGGCACAATGGCAGAGAGCTTATGTGAGAGTGAGGCAGTCTTGCCAGGGAGAGCCTCTGCAGATTGAAACTTGTATTTGTTTTCATGGGATCTCATGTACGCCATCAAAAAAAAGCAAGAAAGTGATATTTTACAGCAAACAGACTGGTTTGCTGATACAGTTCGGAGTGTGTATGTATTTGCACGGTGATGGTGATTCCCATTGTTTGGACTGCTCTCCATCACCTGGAATGAAGTGAGAAGCGTATTATAAGCTCGATAAGTTAAAAAAAAAATATACATATATACACTAAAAGAATGTGGATTGGATAGAGGGAAGTAAAGAAATTAATTTCCTCTTTAAACTTGAACATTCTGCCGTAAATGTTGCACAGGGTAATTATGATATGCTCATCTACCGGTCAAGCAAGTAAAACAGAGTCAAGAAACGAAGATTATAAAGCAAAAAAATAAATAAATCAGTACCACTCTCCGCACTCTTGAGAACCAAGACAAGGGCAGGCAAAATTCTCTTAAACCCTCCACATCCGGGTCACCACCTCGTCCCCGCTCCTTCCCCCAGGCAGACCCTATCACTCTGTGGTCACTAAGAGCAGCAGGACATTCCATTAGCTTCTTGCCTCTTGCCATCAACGCCATAAATACTTGTACATCTCCATGTCCACACCACTGGATACTTTCTGGATACTTATCATAATTACTGCACTATTGCTCACGCTCAATTGTGTGATGATTTTTGTAGTGATTGGCCTACTGGTCATTTTGTTTGTGCTCGATTGACTCTCCGCATCACTTGCATAGCTGTCCTTGTTCGTTACTACAGCACTAATGCTACTCTTGCATAACGTAAAGATTCTGTCTACTTATGCGTCACGTCCTAATTGTTCTTTTTGTGACATGTAGTTGCGTGTCGCTGCAATAGTCGGGTGACTCATACAACCAGAAGCAAATTGTGTGTTTTTACATACCTGGCCACAAAAGGTGACTCAGATTCCGATTACGCTAACGAGGCCAAAAATCGACATACCGTAGGTTATCAAAAGAAACAATCAGACTTTGTTGCCTGCTGAAATGTCAACAAGCAAAATGAGGAAAAAACGAGAAGGCTGATTTTGCTTGAACACTGCTAAAGAGTACGACATGGAGAGCTGTAAGATGCCTTTTTTTTTTTCCCTCCCGCCATCAAAGTCAACCTTTGCGGCACAGTTACTGGACCAGTTAGACGGCGTCATTCATTATTAATCGCTCTTTTTTTCAAGAAACCACAGAACTGCAGTTCTAGTTTTCAGAACGCGTCGTCCGCGTTAGTTGGGCACGGCAAGGTGAGCTCAGAGAAATGTCTGCGAAAACAGCAGTCTGAAGGTCACAACCAAAACATCAATTTGAGACCAAAGGTGGGGTGAGGGGGGGGGTGCCCAGCCTGTGCTCACATTAAACTGACAGTGACAGACTTTTAGGCGAGGCGTCGCCGTTGATCCCGCGCCAGATGCTAATGAATTCGCATCCCTCGCCAGCCGCACGTCAAAACTTTTGGCAATGGCCACCACAACCCGCCGCGGCGGGGGTAGATGCTGTGCTGTCTGGCGGTCCGGTGCCTGGAGTAGTCGTGGAACTTCGCAAGGGCACACCTACTGTACATTTTGAAGAATGGATGGGGGGTGGGCGCAGGTGGGGATTTGGATATTCAGTATGTCACCGCTTGTGTTTGTAAATGCATGCAGGGACGATATCCTATCCCGCCTTCCTGTTGCAGTTATTGTCTTTTTATGGCCAGACTGAGCCACCCCTCGGCCTCGGGCAGGCAGACAAGACAATGCTCACTAAAGTCACCCGATAGACGGCAGAGATACAACAGACGGGCAGAGCACTTTGCCACAAGGATGCGGCCGACCGGAGAAGCAGGAAGCTTCACACTCCACTGACTTTCACTTCTCTTTGTCTATTGTCTCGCCCGTGACCAACGGAAGGCGATTTGGGCCTGTGAAGTTCCATTTCTGCACCTTGAGGTGACTATTGGACATCAATGTAATTGTGATTTTTTTTTTTCCCCCCCTCGGGTCTAAAATGACTCTGTCTTCTCCCGCGAAGACTTTGAATTTCCTTGAAACTGAACTTGATTGAATTGTCTGATTTCTCGATCCACAGAATGTACATAATTAGTCTCCACAATCAGTGCCGACCGAGCCCAAAGATAAATACTTAGATTGAGATTTTGACACTCCCGTTTCTCCCTCAAACTTGAAAAGCCTGATTTAGGATCCACTATCCGATCCAGGCCGCCACCCGTTGCGGCGTCCAAACCTCGACCCGCAGGTGTCAGTTGGCAGCTTTTCACCGCAGTACAGCATGATGTGTGCAAGCGGCCATAAAATCTGATCTGTTGAAGACTGGAAGGAAACTCGTGGAGTTCCCCACCACTTTGGGAAGTGACTACAAAGGTTAAAAAAAAAACAAAAAACAGAGTCCATTCTCTACTGAGCAACGTAATGTGGTACTAAACCTGACGCAATCCAGATTCAAACCGGCCTTGCCGCAGCCGCAACGCAAAGTGCGAACCACAACATGATCAGGATGAGAAGTACAACCCCAGACGCTCGGGTGACAGTTGCCAGACTTTCCTGAACAATAGAGACCCCGGCATAGAACTAGCATCATATCGGATCTGTGTCCACAAGAAACCTTGGACATGAGGACCTAGCGCACATACAAATTTTTACTCCTTCAGGCACTCCTCCGAAACCTAACGAGAAAACTGAATTTAAAGGAGGCCAACTACTTCTGCATCAAAAAAAACTCAACAAAACCAAAAAAAAAAAAAAAAAACACTTTAGTGGCAGTCTGACAACTGCTCATTTTTTGTTTCCCGATGTGGGCTGAACCCCATTAATTGTGCAGGTCACCATATACGTAACTAAGCTAAACTAACTAAAGTAATCGAAACTAAACTCCACAAGCCCATCGTTGTGAATCTGTACCAGCCCGGGGGCCATTTGGCACCGGGCTGCACGTCAAAGTGCTACGGTAGTAAAAACAGTAAACCCCTCAAGCTAGAATGGCGAGTTCTTTTTAAACCAGTTGTTCCAATTTACATTTTTATTTTATTGCTAGTCCATAGGGGGGAGGGGGGGGGGAAGCAGCGCTCCCAAGCCTGAGCTTCATGACTTGGGTCAAGAGGCTAAAATAAAACATGGCAACGTTCTTATCCGTGGCTCCCTTCCCTTCTGCTTTCCTTCCTGCTCGTTCAGATCTGAGCAGCGACCTGTCTAAACAGACGCCCTCCCCCGCGAGAGGGAGACCTGTCCATGCGTCTGTCCTCAGCGCTTCCTCGCCAACCGGGAGAAGCGGGTTACATAACATCAGGTTGAAGGGGGGGACGCCGCCCCCCCCCCACCCCTTGCCCTCCCCTCTGAGGTCAAGCGGCTCCCGCCTCAATAAGCGATGGGAGCCGACTGGGCTCAATCTCCAGCCGGCTCCTCCCTTCCTGAGTGCATCCTGCGATAGGGAGCGAAAGTAGGTTAACGTTTTGCTCCCGGGAGAATGAACAAAACAAAAAGTGGGCTTCATAAAAGTGACAACTTTGTTAACAAGTAACCTCAAATGTTTCAGGGAGAGCAAGCCTCTCCTTCGAGCTATTTGGAGTTGAATAGTCTCAGATGAGAAAATACAACCTACTGTATGGACAGTGTTAATCCACAAAAGCCGCCTCTATCCCCGGACACTTTTCCCTCCGTTGGAATGGGTGCCAGCAATTAACGAGGACATCAACTCTATCTTTGTGCTTATCGCTCATCGGTGAACCCACAACAGGAAATGGTCGTATAATGAGCACACACTGGCCCGGTACGCCACGTCGCGAGTCAATTACACGCCGCCGGCTACCATGATGATTACGCTCCTGTGTATATTCCAGAAGTGGACCTTTGCACGGCTGGTACACAAGGTCGCTTTGAGAAGCTAGTAAAGGTGCATATTTCTTATTTTGTCACCGTGGCGGGTTTTACAAGTGGATCTGATTAGCCGCACTAGCGTCATGCTGGCCCGAGTAGCTCGCCGACCATGTTTTTGTGGCGCGCCTTGAACGAGCGCCGCAGGAACATGGCGATAAAAATCTCATGGGCCCAGAAGAAGACAAATAACTACTTTTCTGAATTCTTTTTTTTTAGACACATGGAAGAAAATTAAAATGCTAACACAGCATATTTCAGTGAAGCAGATTGCAAGTATGGGATTTATTATTATTTTTTTTTTTTGAATACATGTTCGAATATGACATTCGACCGTCTTTTGTTTGTTTTGGGTCGGAAGATTATTTATCAAATAAAAAGCATGTTTTAACTCAGCGTATGGCCATCCTATGAATAATTGCAGGCTACATCGTCTGTTGCTTGACAGACACACACACACACACACACACACACACACACACACACGCACACGCGCACGCGCACGCATACGCACACACACACCTTCAATGTATATATTGAGCGTTTTTACACTCTATTTTTATTAGGCTTGGCCATATTCACAGACCAATAAAAGCTCCATTTTTTTTTTTTTTTTTTTTTTACACTAGGGTCCGAGAATAAAATGGGGCGGAAAAAGCATGAAACTCACTTCCTTGTTTTGACTTTTTTTTACCCGTGAGATGTTTTTCAAGCAACGTGAGCTACAATAATTTATGGTCGTCCAAAATTAATCATACGCTGGCCACATTTTGAAATGGAATGTGTTTATTTGTTGTTGTTGGATGTGCGGCTCTTATTGCTGGAAATGACACACCAAAAAGTGTCAAAAGACTAAAGGACTTGTTGAAGTGGCATTTTTTTTGAAAATCGTTTAATGTTTTGACTATTGGAGATTCAAATCCAGAACCTCTCAACTGTGAGGCAGACTACGCCATGTTGCATCCATCCATGCCTTTTTTAGGTCCTGGTCCTCATTTGGGTTGCGGGTGAGCTGACAGGGCACATGTACAAATAAACACTCAGTTATATTCACACATCGGGCAATTAAGCCGTCAATGAATGCATGTTCTTGGAATGCAGGCGTAGCCGGAGAAAATCCATGAGCTGAGTTTCAAACCCGGCACCTATCGAATGCGAGGAGGATGTTCTCACCACGACTTCGCTCCGATTCTCTGGGTGGATGTGGACCCGTTGAAAATTGTGACTCACTGCCCGCGCCCCCTTTGTGTTGAAAGCAATTGTCAACCCGCCCATCGAATTAGCTTACAAAGTGCAGAGCAAGAGCCAACCGTGCCTGCCATCTGAGGCGAGAACCAGGCCGAGCGCTTCTCACTCATCAGCAAGCTTGCCACAGTCACACATTTTTCAGAAAGATATCTTTTTTAAATCAAAATGAGCCAAGCTCTGTTCAAAAAAAAAAAAAAAAAAGGGCACAAGTATGAACACAACACATACAGCCACCTCCTATTTGGAGTGGCAGAGTAAAATTAGATGCCTTAACATTTTGATTTAATTTCATTGAAGTCAACGTTGTCGTTATTTCGTTCAATTTGGTTGACGAGAATAAAATTGGCGCACACTGGCCAATTACAGGGCACGGACCCAAAAGCATTCGCACCTATGGACAATTTAGTGTCCTGGGTGAACCTAAGGTGGATGTTTTGGGTAAAGGGGAATCAGATGGAACCCCTTACGAAAACACACACCCAGGTCCTGAGCTGAGATTTGAAACCTGTACCCTCAGAACTTTGAGCTTGACTCGGACCCCAGAAATCACTTGACCGACACCAGATCTCACATTCTGATTTTAAAAGTTTTACCGTATTGTACAGCTGGCATGGCGGCAGTGTGACGTTATAACGAAGCTAACACCCTGGTTGCGGCCTGAATGGGGGCTTCGGGGGTGACATAATACTACAGAGACCCAAGCGGGCCTTCGACAAAGGACTCCACAAAACATGATTCGTCTTTCTCCTTCCAGCGCATATTTCTCTTTGGGCCAATGTGCCAATCTTGGGCAAACGAGAGCCAAAAGTCATGGCGAGCCAACGTTTACAGCAGCCTGGCGGCACGGTGACAATAAACACGCGGCGGCATCATAATGGCACGAGCAATGGAATACTACTTGGTCTTGCTTACGCACACATCACAATGACTCACGCAGGGAGGGGAGGGTGCAGCCCCTTACACACACACTTACACGCTCACACACATATGGGCTCTCCCTCCCTTCTGCAACTTTGTGGTGACGCATTAAAATAAAATAGGAGAGGAAGAAAAAGGAGGTGGAGAAAAAAAAAAAAAAAGAAGTTTGACAGGCAGTTACACAAGCTGGATCCCAAGCGTGGGATGCATGCGTAAAGTTTCTTTAGATAGGAGCGATTCAACAGGCCAAAGAGGCTCTCGGTGTGTTTAGCAATAGAGCAGAACCTCTGCGATTGCAATGCTGTTTTAGTCCTGGGTTTTCCCATAGGAAGGGGTGGAAATTATCCGTCACCAGGGGAAACCGTTGCCGTCAAAACTTTTAGTAACATTTGTGTCAAAATGACATAACCAGCGGTTAGAGTCAAAACAACAAAATGACTTTTTGGGGCGTGATTTTTTTTTTTTCTTCTCCTCCATATAGGTTTTCAGAAATCTCGTTGTTTAGATTGCATTTGGATTACACTGCCAGAAATCCGGGTATTTGTCACTTGTGTCTTTACTCGACCAAGGTGGCTGGCTGGCTGCATTAGCTCATCGCAGTTGAGGAGATTTTAACCGAAATGCTGTGCAGACGATGTCAAATATATTTTTCAAAAAACGACAGCAAATCAGCATACAGTAAATGATCGCCAGCAAATGCTTCGCTCGAGGCATTTTGACATTTCGAAATGTAAAAAATGTTTTTTCCGGAAACATATTTCATGACTCTCTTGCATTAAAAAAAAAAAAAAAAAAAATCACCAAAATCAATTCCCTCAAAATTTTAATATTGTTGAGGTACAATTTTTGTCCTGCATTACATTCTTAATCTGCAAAGAAAATATTAGGGCTACTCTCGTAGGATATGGAAGTATAAGATCCAGTGTAAGCCTGACTAAGCGATATCTGCCATCTTGTGATCATTGGTAATGTTACGAGTTAAAAGTCAACGGACCCGAATGGCCTACCAGGATACTAAAATGACACTAAATATGGAGGAGCCATTAAGGGCTCCGTAAGTGACTGTTAAAATATACTGAATCCTAAAATGAACATACTGCAGAGCCAGCGCAAGAACAACAGTCATTCTGAACTAATTGGAGATGGTCTCATAAAGTTTTGAATGAATGATGTCTATCATGAAGAGGACGTGTGAAAACGTCTCAAGGACGCCTGCACAAAATTGAACTGATCATCAACCATTTTGACTTGATGCAGCCATTTGAGACGAACCCCAGAGCTCGGAGTTGATGAAGTCCTGATGGGAATTTGAGCAAATGAGCACAAAATTGGAAACAGTTGCACAAGACGGAAGAGCAATGCTTCAGTGTGACGCTTTCAATGCCTACGCCATCTAATGTGGGCGGAGCATGGTGTTCAAGTTCCGATTCTGAAAAATAAGACAGTGATGCCAGTTCCACCAAATGACACAAAATTTGGTCAATGTGATGATCATATCGGGACAAAGAGTGACAAACGGGAAGTCGACCATTTTTGTTTGACGCAGTAATTTTCGGACAAATCTGATTGAACCTCAATCAGAATCATGTATCCCCCCCCCCCCCCCCCCCCACACACACACACACACACACACACACACACACACACACACCTCCCACCTGATTCACCAATGGACACGCAATTGGCTGGGCTTGTCTATCATAACAGGGCGCATGAAAAAAGTCTCAAGGAACCTGGCCACAAAATTATATCGCGTCAAAGTTTGATGATCATTTTGAGGATTCGCCAGGAAAAAAAAAAAATGCTGCTCACGGGCTTAATTATTATTCTTATGTATTTTTAAATTCATCATGTGCCAACACTGTCATGTTCAAGGGAGTGTGAAAAAGTCTCGAGACTGAAATGATGTAATAAGCTGATTTTTTTTTTTCTAAAAATAACTTTGGAAGGTGTTTGAAGTGGAAGACTACAAGGGAACTCCCATGTTGGATGTGGTACAATACAGGTGATGAAAACGACGCCTCAGTCGCAACAGGCTTTTGCCGGCACGCGCTTGCTTGCAACGCCAAAACTCCATCACGAGCAAACGAGCCCAAAGACACTCGTTGTGCCCAAATAAAAGGCAGTCACGAATAAAGGCCTCCATTGATAGCACGTCCGCCGCTTTAAATAGTCACCTTCGTTTTTCTTTGCCCCGAACGCGGTGACAGCGGCACTCGAAGGGTCCAACACAAACAACAAGTTGTATTTTTTCCCCTCGCGGCACACAGAGCCAGAGTGTTTTGACGCTAACGCGCTGCTAGCACACATCTCCGCCGCGTCACTTTTTCCACCGGCGACGTCTGACAAGGACGTGAGCTTGCATACGAGCGAGTGCAACGAGGTCATGTCGTCATGTACGTCATTTAGAAGTCAGGTGCATATGTATATGTATCTACATTTTTTTTTTTTAATGGTAACATGAGAAAACATTGGATGTGTTCCATTGTAATTATCCTCATTTAAGTGTCACTCACACTGAAAACTTAATCGCGCTTAAAAAACATCTTTTAGGACTAAAAGCTACAGTGGGAGCAACACATTTATAACGCAAAGCGATGAGAGTTTGCAAGCTTATTGCATAATCACATCTTAAAATCATTTCAACGGCCTGCAATCGGCAACGATATTGGTCCGCTTTTGCTTAGGCGCTAATGCCAGAGCTAACGTAACTATTAGTTCTGTATGAACTTTGCAACAGTGGTAGAGTGGAAATTTCCCTGTTAAAAATGATATCATTGGTTATTGTTTGCATAATAAGTAGACAATAATGACTCCTGTGTGATGCCACAAAGGAATAAACTACGCTATGATTAAATGTCGATGAATCAATCGTATTTATTAAAAAAATAATAATAATAATCCAAACACAAGTTAAAAAAGTTCAACATACATGTTCCCAGACTGATGTTGCACACTGGTTGCATCAGTTTGTGTGATCTGAATAACAATGACCAAAAGGTCTCCAATTCTAGTGTGAATAATAAAAGATAATTTTACATCTTCCACGAGTTGTCATGACCTTCGCGCTAGAGAGGAATCGTAGTTTCGTAACAGATGGCCAACTCTGGTAATGGTTGCCATGGGTTTGTCGTGTTTTATGGACATTTATGAGCAAGGGAATTTTTACTGTAATTCACTGCCGGATTACACTTCTATTGATTACTGCTCGGATCCTTCCAACTGTTTGACTTTTGACCGTATTTGCAAATTCAGGGGTAATAATTCCCATGTGAACCTTAAATCTATTTCAGATTCAAAAGTCGGTAGCGCTCGTTCGACATTTTTGGCCAGAAAGAGAACTCTAAATTAAAAGATTAATGATTTGTTGTTAGCTTAGACTAGCATCAACATCACAAAACCTGGCAGCCGTCGCAAAAGCCGTCAAAGCCTTTGAACGCGGTAAAAATGCAGTTTTCCAAATTAGCTACGACAACGCTGGTGAATTTTCCGGCCAGTTCTGGTTTGTTTGTGGTCTGGAGCCGACGCGGCAAATGCTAAGCTAAGCAACCGAGTCCTTGGCTAGCGTTGGGAGATTTAGCATGCAAATATAAGAGAGATGTCATGTCCCATTTCCCCAACGCGCTGGTAGCTGGCCACAAGGCAGCGTATCAGATGCACCGCCATGACCCATCTTTAATTTATTATCAGGGTTCCCGCTGTTGCTGCTAACTGCTACCCGCTAACCGCCGTGGCTCATTCGCCAAGCTAGTCTTTTTTTTTTTTTTTAAACAATAAAAGAAAACATTGATTGGGGGTGACTTCTTACTATTAATACTAATACTGATCTCGGGATGGCAATTAAATTTTATCGATTAGAGATTATTTATTTGCCTGGGCAATGGGTCCCCCCCATCAGTTTCTGTCATAAAGCACATCCCTGCTGATGTGCAGAACGCCCATTAAAAACATGATTATAAACTGTGGGGAGCATGTGTCTAAAAAATAAATATATATTATTATTATTATATACATCTAATATCATAGGAAGGATCTGGAGGGTTACCATTGAAGCAGACTTTCTCAGCAGCTTCACATGCTTTTTGTGACCATTGGAAAGTTATCAAATGATTACAAGCCGTATAAAGTGGGCCGCAAAGATCTACTTTACGACATTGTATTCCATGTTTAAGTATTTCTCTGAGCCAAAACTCTGCGACACCACGAGCGAGTTCACTAGCTGGTGGCCCATCTGGTTTGAGTCACAGCCCCCCCCCCCATTCCCTCCCCCCCAAAACCCCCCTAAAACTCCCTTTCCTCCTCCTCTGCATGATGTCAATAAAACGTCTAAGCGTCGAGGCGATCACGTAAATTGGGCCTGTCAAGCGATTGCTTTTTGCCCAGCATTCCGGCAGGGACCATCCGTCTGAGATGATTTGGAGTTTGATTAAGGTTACCGCAAAAATGCCACGTCCTATTACGAACAAAGTGAAGTCGCGAGCCCATTACTGAAGGTATACTGTCCCGTCATAAATATGGAACGGGGGAATGAAAAGTGAAAGATGTGGACATGAGATTTATGTTGAAACGTTCAACTTTGCACCTTGGTGGTTTGAAGAAGTATTGTTGACGTTTCGCCCCTCTCATTGCCTGTCGGATTTATTGCAAAGACTGAATTGTGGATCTTTCTGCAGCATTAACACATTAAAGGAGACACGGAGTATTTATTTCATCCATTTTTCTATAATATAAACAGTTCCCTGGTGTCTTCATAAAAACTGTCTAGGACACGTTACGGTCTCTATAGCCCAAACGAGCAAAAAAAAAAGTGAGAGTATATTTTTCCCCACATTCTAAAACAGTTCTGTCGAAATCGATCCGTTTCTATGGGCACTCCTGTCTCACACAAAATGAGTCATGTCAATTTCATCGGTTGCTGGTCGGCCCGCTCTGTCATCATCAGTCCACCATTAGTCGTCAATTTTGCTGCTTCGCCCATTTCGCCACTTTGAGTTTTTCGCGCCGGCGCATCGGTGACAGCCAATTAGCATCGAGAACACACTTACTACGACACATGCAGGCGCAGCACAAGCAGACGAAACATGAATCCGTCCGTGAAGCGTTGACGGACCTTCCTTCGGAACTGACGGACTTAGCGACGGGTTTGGGTGACGACCGAAAAAAACAAAAAAAAATGCTTCCGTCGGCATTTAGTCTGTCAGTGTTTCAAAGTTTCTGTCAGTCATCAGTCCGCCAGGCAATTCCATCGGTACTGACGGAATGCCCTCTTTGTGTCCGGCAAGAGCTCAGATGCAGGATGAAGAAGAAAGAAATCCGATGAATTTAATTTCTGGTCTTGGCAGCTGACTCAAAGACTGAGTTGGCTGTGTCGTTTCGCAGCGGACGGGTGGGCGGCCACTCCACAGAACCAACTATTTGTATACAAGCCATTAAGAAGTCCATTTTCCATAACACGTCCCCTAATACATCCACGATTGCGCTTGTTATGTTTCGCGTTTGACCTCATCGTTGAGAGCGGTTGCCCCCCAATTTGGCGGCACGTTTCCAGCCAAAAGTTGGAACGAAAGCGGGGGGGATACATGGAAAAGGTCACACATTCCCCAAGTGCTCCCAGCGGGAAAACAGGCGAGCCCGCCGCGCCTGCTCTGGAACGTGCGGCGGCCTCGTGCGCACGCCGCAATCTGACAACAATTACCGCATGGATGTCAGCATATCATAATGCCACTTGGAGATGGTCCGCAGATGATTTGGAGCTGGAAAAGCCATCCGGAATTCCAAAGTCGTCGATCAAGTCCAAACGGGAACAGCCGAGCCGCGTCGGGAGAATGTCGACACCTGATTAGCCCGCCTCTGGATCTGGGAAAAACTTGTGATCGCTCGCAGAAGCGCAACTTGAATCCTCATATGTTTCCATAGGAACCTCGCTAACGTCGTAAAGCTGTGGTCTCGCTTTGCTGGCGAGCTTTAAGGTCGCTTTTTTTTTTTTTTTTCGAAATAAGATTGTTTGAATGGCGCTCTGGAAGTATGCGCGCAGGTCCTTGGAAGAATAATGGCCAAATTTAGGGAGCGCTAACCACTTTGCTGGCTTCAGACGCCGCTCGCATCGAGTTGCCGGGTAGCCAAGTCCAATAGCCGGATATGTTTTGAGAGCTCTCTTGCGATTGTCTGGTTTTCTGTTCATGTCATTAGCGGACGACTTGAATTGGCACGAGATGCCAGTAATGAGTTTGTTAAGCGTCATTTATTGACGAGGCCCTCGGTTTTAGGACGGAGTTTCGTTCCGGAGGCAGCAGAGCGACAAGAATTTGAACGCGAGTCGGAATGTGCCGCAGTCAAGTCAGGATTACAAGAATTGTTTGATTCCAAACACTTTTAAGATACGAAAATGAAACAATGACGCCAATTTGCATGCCAGTGATTCAACCGGCTCATTCATTCAAATCAAATTTTGAGAAACACAAAGACAGGACCATTTCTTCATTCTTCACAATACGAAACATTTTGATGATGATGGTGTGCTAAGGTGTGAAAGTAGTAAATACTGGTTATTCCTCACTACACGTATCACTACACGCGTAGAAACGGCAGTCAAGTGCCTCTAACGAGCTGTACCAAACATTTCTGAAAAGCTTTAAATGTGGGAGGTGGCTGGAGACCCACACAACCACGGAGGCAACATCCACACAAGAAGGCCCGGGACAAGATTCAACCTGTGACTTCCAGCTGTGAAGCACACGTGCTAACCACGACCTCAACTCTGTTTATATGACCGAAAAAGAAAACAAAAAAATCAGCTGTACAGTTAATTCAAGGTTTTATGACAGGGTTGGAGCCTGGAAAAAAAATGGATGGCTCCACTTGACGTGACTTCCTACGAGAGCAATTGTTTTCATGATTAGAACAACTTGGAAGTCAGCCAAAGTCAGCCAGTGTGGCAAAACAGATCGGATTGGAGGGAGAACATTTTTCATCGTTGTTATCATTACTATTGCGGAACATTTCAACTTGAGCGTCCACAGATTGAGCGAAGTCTCCCTGGCGGATTGCACTTTGTTTCATCATCATCATCATCATCATCGTTGGCCTGAAGGAGACGTTTAATCGGGCCCAAATGTGAATCGTCAATCCCGGCGCACCTTGAAGACACGCGTCGTAGCAACGGGAAGTGCATTGGCCTAAAAATGAAGGTGAAAGCGGGTTGGAAGTCGTATAAAAAAAGAGAAAAAAAATCAATTCTGTGACGTCGCTGAGCGGCGACGCCGTCCAAGTTGAATCAATAAGGTGAGCTCATGGGAAGTCCCTGACTCTCCCGCGTCCGACAGACAGCATTCAACCTCGATGGAGTCGCGGGGGCTTAGCTTTTTAGAGGCTTCTAATCCTGGCCACATCCCCTCCCGCCCACCACCATCACCACTGTCTCCACACACCCCCGCTGTCTGCCGATGTACCCTCATTCCCTGGATGATGCATCACAAACATGCCCGGTGAGAGAGTCCAAGCCTGCAAAAACTTTCTCCTCCTGCTGCCTGTCCCGTGTCATGTGACCAGGAAGTCCAGCTCCCTCTTCATTTCCCCTCCTGGCGGAGAGGAAACATTGGAGCAGCGAAAGGGGCGGGGGCGTCGGGCTCCGTGACGTCTGCGGTTAAAAATAACCCGCATATTTAAGGCGAGCGAGGAATCCCGGAGCAGGCAGAGGCCGGACAGCCGGCGGCCTGGCGGGAGATCCCTCGCTCCGCGACGTCCTGTCATGCCAACGGAAGCCGCGGCGCTTCGTCCCTGAGACGTGACAGCACTCTGCGGTCCCGGCATCAACCCTGCTCATACCTCACACTCAATACCGCAATTCAAAACTCATTCCACATTTTAAGTGCGTGTTCCCTGAATGTTTGTTTGAGCCACCCAGGCGCACAACGGGAAACGTGATTTGAAACATTTGGCTGGCATCGGATGGACCACCAGCCTCAAGCGGGCGGACGTTCAGAGTGCCAACGTTTGAAGAACAAAAAGAATCCCAATCACAATCATCTTTATTCACCACCTATGTTAGAAACACACAGATAATTAGTCACTGGTCATTTGGCCCACTCTAGTATTGATTATTTTAACTGTATTTCCATTCATTTCAAATGCCTCTAAAATGGTTTTAAAATAGAAATAGTGGTACTTTAAAAAAATATAGATAATCTTCATTCAGTTAAAAAATAAAAAATAAAAGCCGTTTGTCCTTTTTTTTGTCTATTTTTATTTTTTTAAATTGGCTTGACATAGAGCGTTAGAGGGGGTCCGCGCGAGGCAGCGACTCGGCTTTCACGAATTAGTGCAAGAATGACAACTATTTCTAATAATTACAGAGCGGCATCCAGACCGGAGTGGCCCAATGCTGGCTTCAATATCTTCAGTCCTAATCTGCTGCTACTCAAATGTTCTCGGTGACCACTGACACTGTTTACAGTTCACCGGCAAAAGCATTAGAGGGGACGCATTAGTATAATTGCTAACACCTGAGCTAACTTGATGTGATAAGACGCCGCGCGTGTCATGTCACGGCTAATGAATGGAAAATGTTACACCTCTTAACAGAGTGTTATTCATGCCGCTGTAATAATAATAACATAATAAAAGCTTCGAGCAGCGACGAGCGGGCCCTTGCGCCCCCTTTTTCATGGTGGATCCTCCAAACGATCGTCCACTGTTGACGCCATTCTCTGGAAACATGAGACGCCGAAGGCCCAAAAAAAAAAAAAAAAAAAAAAGAAAAAGCTTGGCAATTTCGCAACGGCCATCTCTCAAGGAGTTTGGCAAATTACTAGCCGTGGTATTTGCCCAAAATGGCCGCCCTTAAACCAAAAGGGCTCATTTCTGGGCATGGGTAACTTTCCAGGTTTTGAAGGGTCTTGTCCAGGAACCCAAAAGTATGTCTCTTCTGACCAGAATAGACACGCCTGCCAAATTTGCAGAGTTATAGTGCAAGTTAGCCCCCCCGAAAAAAGAAATTTCACTTGTCGGAAGAATAATAAGTGTAAGTATTCTAATTTAATAATACAGTAATGACCTCAATCTCTCCACATCTCGTTCCTGCGCATGAATTTATGGTGGATATTTGGCTTGTTGCGCTCTAAAATATGATTCATGCTGGGTGGGCTCCGGAATCGCGAGAGTTAGACAGCGCCAAGGCAAGGCAACAAGGAATGGTAAATCAGACCGTTGATGATGCGAATCGGCATTTGCTCTCCGGGCCAATTGGGATTGCTGATACTGTCGTTGTCTTGTCACAAGTCATTTCTCCGCAACTTTCCAGGATGAGACCTCTGCCAAGGATCAAAATCCAAATTAAAACGTTCTCAATGTTATTCAAAAGGCAGCTTCACAATTTCATGTGAAGTCACCTTATTTTTGGATTCTGTTGAACAATTGAGGCAACATATCAAACAACTGGAAAACGCCCCGTTGGATAAGTTGCGACCGACGACCGATTTCAAAACGAGTTCTCCCGTAGGAAATAAAGGAATTCATCTTTTCGGAAAGCGCGAGGAAGCAGGAGAAAACGCACAAGCCGAAATTCCACCTTTGGCCTCAATCGTGAGGTAGGCACACTGCTGGAAATCGGAAAATAATATCGGCGGTTGGAGATCGCTGGTGTCACGCCCGACATTCACAGTCAACACTACTTTGTGTCGAAAGCACTTGTCATCACGCTTCCAATTATCTCAAAGTGGGAAGTTGCGCAGAGCAAAATATCACTTCACCAAATCAATATTGATCTACTGATATGAACTGAACCACCCTAAAAAAAATGACATTCCTTCTTGTGTTAATACAACTCGTTGAAGGAAAAGCCACACCAAACCTGGCGTTGCAGCAGGGGTAACGCGTGACGTCACGCATGACGCAGGATTTGAACTCTTGACTTGAGGGACAGATTTCCCTGCGGAAATGTGTACTTTATGTCACAGTTCCGTTGTCTTCACACGTCATTTTCCTCAGTGGGACACAAGACGCCTCCATCATTGTGTTGAAAGGAGGATGGAAGACACAGCAAGACAGTGGTGTCATTTTCTCAGCCTTTATCTCTTTTCGCTCTTCTCCCTCACCCTTCTTTTTGCCGTACAATGCATGGATCCTTTTCCAGAAAAAAAAAAAAAGCATTATCTGGCCACATAAAGAAGCGGGCTATCATGGCCATAGCCCACATTGAGCTAGTTTGGGGAGTGTTGTCGGGGTAAAGCCAGTGCGGCGTGTTTACAGGAGACATCCTAATGGGATGTTTAGACAGATTACCTAATAGATCATGTGTATCTCCGCGGGGTATATTTTCTCTTCCGCAAAATGTTCCTTTCCCACCACTGTCTTGCATATGTTGGCCAACAAAAAAAGTGCCGCGCACTCAGGTAATCTTAAAAAAATTAATAATAATAATAATAATAATAATAATACAATGACACTTCCAGGGTGTCCAGTTAGTATGACGGCATGTTTGTTGACATGCCCCAACAGACAAGATCCTGATGCAAGCAGGATGAGCGGCGGAGACTTTTGTTTGCTCTCAAAACTTGGCCAATCATAATTGTGTCGCAAAGAAAGACGGTGTGTATGTGAGAGGGGGAGAGAGAGAGAGAGAGAGAGAGAGAGAGAGAGAGAGAGAGAGAGAGCGCATGCAAGTGAGCGAGCGAGAGAAAGAGGCTTGTGTTAGCTCACCAGCTCTGAGCAAACACAAGCACTTCAAAACCAGTTCAAACGCAGCACTGCAAAGCGCTCGCAGCCATTGTGATAGCTCCCCGGGTGAGTTTTTCTCATGACAGATTTTCATAACTCACAAATTTAGTCAGTCTCTTGGTTTTTTTTGTTTTTTTTTTTTTTTTTTTTTGCAGGTGATAGGAATTTGGAATTTCTCTTCTGGTACAGTATCGATACCTGAAGGATATTTATGGCTGTCCGATGTCCAAGTAATTCCAATGACAAGTTAGCATTGAAGTTTGTTGAAGGGTGTGTGTCACAAAAAAACAAAACAAAAAACATAAAAAACATTGCGATACCGTGATGTATCATCTTATCACGACACAGGATTGATACGCAAACGTCCAATATTGATGTGATGGCTTTCTGATGACAAAGTACGATTTTGACCTATGTGACCCTGCTTTCAATAACAGTATAGTATCGATTAGACTTGACACAGATCTGAACGGTTGGATCTGATCGGCAGATATTTTGCATTTTTATGCAAAATTGGTGATTTGTGGTAATGTTATAATTTGCTTATCAATCAACTGTGTCACTGCTCGCATCAGCCAAATAAGCCATTACAGAAAAAAAAAAAATCTCGTTCACTCCACGGATGTTCTGTGCTGCCTTCGTTAATAATCCAAGGTATATACAGTATGTAGGCCAACAGTCAATTACATCCTACATTCTAATATTTGTTTGAATAAATCATATTCATAATTTTCTAGCTGCGCTACTTCCAGTAGTGCTGTAAATGGATCGAGTTTTTTTTTTTTTTTTTTGCCCAATCAAATTTTAGCCTCTATTTGCTACCATGTCACTCTAATCTGCCCTACCCTTCAAGAATGTATAGTACTGGCCCATGTAACGAAAGCTATATTTGCATAGGGACTGTTTCTTTCACCTGTCAGAGATCTAATTCACGATTCTCGATGGCGTCATCATTTTTCAGCCCTCTGATTGGTTAGTGAGAGAAAACTTTTTTTTTCAACCAACTTTTACCGGCAGAACACATCACATTTAATAACCATCATCTCTGGTGAGTTTGTTGTGTTTTTTGTTTTTGTCAGAAACAAGTGCAACGGCCAGCCACCGCGTCCTCACGAAACCGAAGCTCACTATATTCGAACATGGCGCCCGACGTAAACGTGTAAATACGGCAGCAAGCGACCGAGTTATCCCGTCTATACAATAAACTACTCTTCCGGTCAATAACTTTTTACAGATCTTCAGCCACTTTTCACAGGACCAAGCGCACAGTGCGCATGGCAACCGTTGCTAATACAAACAACAGGCAGACTCGCGTCACAACGGGGCGGAGCCTCAGCCGGCGCTTTAAAGAGGAACGGCTCCGCGCGCAACTCTCACTCTACACACGCACCAAGACGCGCTGCCACCGCTCCTTTTGCGCGTGGCCAGCGAGGGAATCCCCCCCTCCCCCTCCCAACCCCCACCGCCCGCAAACACGGCCGGCGCCTTCGCGTCTTCCCACAACAAAAATAACAACTAACCCACGCGCGAGGGGCTTCTTCTTTCGCAGCATGTCTTGACACACGGCGGAAGGGCTACCTACTTTTTACCCTCTAACTTCTTCCAAGTTCGATCAGAACATCTTGTGAATGAGGTGACTATTTTTTGGGGGAGGACCACCACCACCACCACCGAGGAGTTACAACATCAGGACCGGCACTTTATTTTTTTTTTATTTTATTTTGTCGTCTATCTTTAGGCAGCCTCCAAATGACGTCGAGATGGCTTTAGGAGGGACCCTGCTGCCATCCATTTCCACCTTCACCAGCCCCGCTGTCAAGACCAAAACCATAGGAAGTGCCAACCTAGTGAGTACAAGTCACCCAACTACCTTAGGAGTGAGTCCAAGTTACAACTATCTACTTGAGAGGACTGGTGTATGTCTGTGAGGCAACTTTTTCCAACTCAAGATCCAAAACACGAATATAGTTCACTCCCTGCTACACAAACTTTGCAAAAATTTGATATCACACTAATATAGACGTGGCTTAAATATTTTATTGGAACACCAGTGGCAGGTTAGACCAGTCAGTAATGGCCGACATAACTTTGTTTATTTCTGTCATCATTAAAACACCAGTTTGGAGAAACTTTTTAACCCAAATGATGTTTTTTTTTTATGCTAGTACATTTTTCTCCCTTCAAACTTATTGCTTTATGCAAAAATGGGGAAAAAAAGTAGTACAGTAAAGCACAAACATGTCTGGGCATACCACAGGCCAGTGTAATGTATAGGCAAGATGCCACAGCTGGCCCAAACAAACAAATATATATATTTATAATAGATAATACCCATTATGTAGTCACGCTTAATCAACATTAATATTTGTCATGCTGCACTATAATGTCATATACGTATATATGTATGTATAAAGAGCTCACAGCAATGGTATGAGTCCACATTTGAGCTGGATGGTTTTATCTTACTTTTCGGAAAAAAGGTAATCTAAGAAGATGGTCGGCACATATCACTTTATATCAACTCATAAACTATGTCATGACTCAAAAATCCTTTTGCCAAGAAATGATGAATTCAAGCCAAACAGCTTGGCCTGAACACAACGAAGTTGGACTGAAAACATCCGACATGCCGCTGATGTGCAGACTTCCAGCTTCGATTTAAGAGGCTTGCCAAAAAACCCAAAACATTTGCCATTTAAGAATAACATCCATTTGAATGGAGTGCCTTCATTCATTGAGACACGCATTATTTGCCCCAAAATTAATTTTAGGGATTATTTAGCCATACTTAAAAGTACGTATAATGAGATTTTGAGGTGGCGACTCTGTAAAGTTCAAGAATAGCCAAAACATTTTGGAGCTCCCGTGTTCTGGAATCAGCTTGTTTCTAAAACAAAGATCAGTTTGTATCAGAGTGGCAGTTACAGAAAAGTGAGGACCCAAAAGCATACCACATCCCGTGTCATGCCCCCAATTGGATGGAAAGCATTTGTTGGGGGGTGGTTGGCAATGTAGTGGTTCACAAAGCTGACCGTGGAGACGATAAACACAAGGACTCAAGCAAATTGACATTAAATTAGGTCAGGCTTGTCCCCCACCCCCAAAATACTTCTTTTCTACCTTTGACTGTTGGCCTTGGGAACATTTTGGGATCCGGAAGAGTTAAATTGCAGACACCTTGGATTCAAATGATCGGCCTGATTAAAAGTAGTCAATTCCACTCTCCGGAAAGAAGACGTTATTGTACTTTTGCGGGGTGCGATGACTTGCTCCAGGGATTTTTACCACCTACCTACCTACCTCCGGAGATGAGCTGTTCATGTGGAAAAAGTCGATTGCTGTACGTTAAGGGTACAATGGCTTGTTTCCAAGTCATGAGTGCCTTGGCAAACGTCGCCCTTGAAAGCCGGATGAGCTGCCCTAGCCAAATTTGATCCATTTATAGACTTGGAACATTGAAACGGTTGCCAGTGTGACATCTTACAAAAGGGAGCTTGTCATACTTGAGGGGGCAACGTGTCTTGTCCGATGATAAGATACCTCTGACCTCCCTTTCAAGATAGCAATCCAAACCAAATCTGATATGTTTTTAGACGTGGAACTTAGAAAACACTTGAGGTTTTGGACTTTGGACTCTCGGGAAAAGGGAGATTGTTGTACTTTAAGTTCGTGTTCAAAATGACTAGTCCCGAACATAGACTTTTTTTCGTACAATTTACAGCAAAGGGCAGTTGTCTGATTCAGGGAAAAGGGATGAACAAACACTTGTTTTTGAATCTTGACAATCACTTCCAAGGTGATGTCACTGCTGATGTCATGAATGCCTCTGTAACTTTCCTTTAGAGATGGAAGGAGGAGCCGTCCCATCTTAAGAGACTCAGCGTGCCAACGACCGGAAGCTCGGACGCAGCCCATCCAACTGCCACCTGCACCACAAGCCCCAGCATGTCCAAGAAAGACACTGAGCCAGACCTGGACTTGGACTATGACTTCATTCTGTCCAACTCCATGCTCCAGCAGCAGCAACAGCAGCAGCAGCAGGACGATCTTATGGGGTGCGGTTCCGTCCAGGCTCTACCGCCCAGCTCGCCCGGGTCCTTCTCGTCCTCGTACCCCTTGCTGCCGTCCCCTCAGGGCTCGGCCGAGTTGCTCTACACCATTCCGGACATCAGTGACGTCTCGCCGTCCGGAGGCTTTGTAGCGGAGCTCATGCGACCTGAACTGGACCCGGCGTACCTCCACCCTACCAGCCTGCACGGCAAATTTGTGGTCAAGACCACAGTGGACCTGGGGGAGTACAACCCCAAGGCTTGTGTTAACGCCGCATCAGACCGCCCCGCCTCACGGGCCTCGCCGCCCTTTACGTGCCACCGCATAAAGCAGGAGGCTCCCAGTAACTGTTCCATCTCGCAGCCGATGGACCCGCACCGGCAGCGGCCCGCCCACCTCGAGCTGCACGGCTTCCCCGGAAACGGGGTTCGCTGCGCCATGACGGGCGGCGGCAGCCGACTGTCCTCGTCGTCGTCGCTCTCCCCAGATCACCCCCTGAGCCGCGAGCACCAGGTGTTGGGCCACCCTCACGCTCAGATTCCTCTACCTCCCCACGGATACCACCACAGCTCACCGCAAGGATACACCGCCTACCCTCAGTCCACCGCCATGCCACAGTACCAAGGTTAGCGGCTCACGCCATGTTCAACATCCGTGCATCAGTCGCAAGAAAACAAACGCAGACACTAACAAAGACCAGATTGTCAAAGAAATCTTTTTTTTTTATTTAAATAGGGCCTACACAACATGGTGGGTTGTAATTATAGCCTAAAACAAGCACTTGAAAGGGATTAAAACCGACATCCCACGGCCTTGGACACAAAACCGTCTCTTAATCGTAGCGCTGCAGAAACCAGACCAGATGTGAAGCAAACGAAATGTATTGTTTTTCTTGTACGACTTGGAGTCATTTTCCCACTGCGTGTCTGTGTCGTTCTGACACCACCTTGCATCAAAATCTTCCGAAAACAGTGACACCTCCCTTTTTTATACGCAGATCCCCTCATGGTCTCCGGCGGTGACTGCTTACCAGAGGAGCCCAAGCCCAAGCGGGGGCGCCGCTCGTGGCCCCGCAAGCGCATCGCCACGCACACGTGCGACTACGTCGGCTGCGGGAAGACGTACACCAAGAGCTCGCACCTCAAAGCGCATCACCGCACGCACACAGGTAACCGGTCAAACACAGAGCTCTTATCAGGCACCTTACAGCCGTATTGTACCTGAATATACGCTTACAATTATGATCTATATATTTTTAAATTAACATGAAGAGAAGGTATGGGCGGACCTCAGTGGTTTCAAGCACTTTAAAACAATTCAAGTTTCAATCCCGGTATACTGTGTGTCCAATAAAAAGGAAAACATCTCCAAATGTTAGTTTTAAAAAATCTCGATCAGAAACGCAAACACAGTTTACTTGTATTTTTCTGAAAGGGGGGGGGGGGACTTGCATTTCATTGGACTGCATCAACTCACACAATTATACAAACATGCAACTAACTACTGGTTATGGTTTTGGTTTGAAAATATGCCGCACACTGCTCAGCAAGAAGGAGACATTACTGGTGACAGTTGCAAGTGTTTTATCCCAAACAGAAACTCTTTGAGCCCTCAGAGTTCATTTTTAAGTTTGCCCATAAACTGCTCATATTTATATGGTGTGTACCAACAAAGATTTACCGGTACTTTTAATGGGCTCCAGACAAAGACTATTTTGTTTTGTAATCGTAGAGAGGAAGTGAAATGGAAGCGCGGACCTTTTAGGGTTGTCAACCAAAAGCACACACTTTAACCACATCAAACTCTGAAAATATGAAAAAAGGAAGCACATTTAAAAGACTTACACCAAATCATTGCAAGAGAACATCATGTGAGGTGAATTCATTCGTGCCATTGGCATCATTTTATGAAGTAACATTTTAACATTCATGACTGCCATACAACTGTAAAAAGAAAGTAACCCCTGTGTAAAAAAAAAAAAAAATTCAATTACAGCACTCATCCTTTCAAGACACCTGTCAGAATGGTGTCGGAGCAAGATATTTTCAGGGCGATACTGCCACCAAGTGGCAGTTTGTAGCTATTGCTACATCTGTAACATCGTAAATTATCATTTGTATTTGTAATCTCTTTGTATCCATAAAGTTCAAATTTAAGACGTATTTTTTTTATTTTATTTCTTCTAAGTTTGACTAGTCTAAAACATAATTCGTTTTAAAAGCAATTTTTCTTTCATATGTATTCTGTAACTAATGCAGGGATGTACAAACCTTTTCCACTGAAGACTGTGTCCAGAAGAAAAAAAAAATGGAAGACGGAAGTGAAACGTGCTCAAACCACATCCGATGCAGCAGTTCAACAGATGCCAAACATATTTTAAGGAAAAAAGTCTCTACATTTGAGCTTTGTATCATTTGTGACAAAGCACATTAGTTATGAGAACAGTAGCCTGACACCTGGTGCTATTTAACTATTTTTTGAGTGATTTAAAAAGAATTAAAAGCATTGTAATGGTTCATTTAACCTTTTTTTTTTTTTAGATAAGTCTCGTAACATTCAACATTTTCACTTGTTTTTATAACCTAATGTGTATTTACTTTTATTATTTCGAATGCACTGAACAGAAAACATCCCGTGGGTCTTAAATGGCTTATGGGTCTGAATAACCCTGATATGAACTCCACTGACCTCCATTTTCTGTGTCCCACCAACTAGGAGAGAAGCCTTACCATTGTGACTGGGAGGGCTGCGGCTGGAAATTCGCACGCTCCGATGAGCTGACGCGCCACTACAGGAAGCACACAGGCCACCGGCCGTTCCAGTGTCAGAAGTGTGACCGGGCTTTCTCCAGATCGGACCACCTGGCCCTCCACATGAAGAGACACTTGTGAGGAGGGGACTCCCAAAAAACAAACAAAGAAAGATACATTAAAATGACATGCTGTGGCGTTCGCAGCTAAAGACAATCAAGACGAGACCTGCGAGCGTGGGTCAGAACGGGACCGAAAACTGGAAGTCAACTTTATTTATGTGACCAAACTCAAAGAGGACCAGCAACTGGAATCTCACATGGAAAATGTCCAGAGGCCTTCATTAAATCGCCAATGACACTGTATTAATAATGCACAGCTATATTTATACATATCTACATTTCACCTGTCACTTCAGGTACAATGTTAATTAATTTATACCGAATGGTGCTTTGTGACTTTTGCCCAAAAAGGTACCAAAGACGCGGTGACTAAGTGCCAAATATCTAGTGTTTCCCCTCTCTTCCACACTCAATAATCAGGTTTTGGAGCGGCGACGGCAATCTGAGAATGCACTGCAAGTTGCATAGTGCAATAATTTATAAGGAAACCTTGCTATTTTTATAATGGAACGAGTGACTCTGAACAAAAAAAAAAAAGGGTTGAGGTTTTTCTTTTTTTGTTTTTATATATGCCCAACTAAAAAAAAATGTAATATAATCTTCAACATTGTACATTTGTAGATAAAAAAATACTTTGTTATTAAATGTTTTGTATTTTATGGTATAATAAAATGTATTTCAAATAAGGATACAGTAGTTGGGTTTTTTTTTCAATATGAGAAGACTATATTGGGCAGGGTGCCTGAACTTTATTAACTGACTGCACTCGACAAGTAGTCTGTAGTTGAAGTACAAATATTTCAATTGTTTATGATCGTTTCACGTCTCGACAGTTTGACGATGAGCAGATCATTTGAATCAGGTGTGTTGAAGTAGTCGTAGGGATCCAAAACAGGCAGGATCCGGCTCCAAAGGAACCGGTGTTCCTTACTCCTGCTTTAGTCATGACAGTTAAAAAATAAAACCTTATTCAAGTTGCTTTAGAAATCCTGCCAGAAATCAGCCATCCATTTTCTAATCCGTTTATCCTCACAAAGGTCGCGACGTACACCCTCAATCAATTGGTTGCCAGTCACTCGCAGGGCACACTTAAGACGAACAACCATTCACTCACAATCACACTGAAGGACAATTTTGTGTTTCGCTAACCTGCCATGCGTGTTTTCGGAATGTGGGAGGAAATCGGAGTACGGCGACAACATTCAAACTTCACACAGGAAGCCTCAGCAGCCGGAATCGATTCCCGCACCTCTCCACCGGTCGCCTGACTGAAATTGGTAATGGCAAATGCAGTGACTCACCGGCAGGGTGGAGATCAGCGCGCCCCCTCTCGGCACCTTCGTGAAAGCGCAGCACTGTGGGCTCAGAATACTCAATGCATTTGACACAAATGGAACATACAAAACTAAACTGAAATAGTAACAAATAGGTCAAATAGTTGCAATGGAGGACATACACACAGTAGATCATATGGTATTTATTTAAGATTAAAAGACAAGTCTATTTATTATGTGTGTAAAGCACATAACTTCAGCTGGTTCACATGCTGATAAGGTTTGTGTGGTGGTGGGGACCCGAGGGGGTCCGAAGAACAAAGATGACATCATTGACACACAAGTAAACGTTTTCAAAAATATATATATATACATAGAAAAAAATAAGACATTGAGGGTCCAACAACAAAGATGACACACAAGTTTTCAAAAATTTAAAAAAGAAAAGACATTGGCTATGAGTAGAGATTACCATTCCGATTTTTCTTTACACAGAAAAATGGTGTCATGATTTGAAAAGAAAAGAAAATTAATCATAACTACAAATTAATCTACATAATGGTGAATGAAATCGATTTTTGGGGGGTAAGGTTTGGTAAATGGCTTATATTCAATGGTGGCAATCAAACATAAGAAATAAAACAAAAAAAGCAAAAGTTGGTCGTCTCAATCGTCATCAAAGTTCTGCTGTAAAAGGAAGTTGGCGGCCAAATTCTCATTCTTCTCGCACGCGAAGTAAGCTTGTATGACCAGTCCCTCGGGAAAGCCTAACGCTTTTAACTGCAACACACACACACACACACACACACACACACACACGCACACACACACGCACACACACGCACACACACACGCACACACACACGCACACACAAAGGATATGCACCAATTAGATATAAACACACCTTGTGGAACCTTCAAAGTGCAACAATGCTTCCTGTCAAGCTTCAAGTTGGTGAGTTGACAAACACCATGTTTGTCAAAATGGCTGCTTCGGACCATAACTGTTGGCTTCCTGATCGATTCCAGCCATGACTCCTTGAGATGTTCCCAATGATATCAATTGATGAAAATAATTGATAATTGATGAAAAAAAAAAAGAAATTGCAATCCCGGAAATCACTGTCAAACTCTTGAAATGCCCACAATAGTTGACTTAAGCAAATAACAAAACAACCCCCCTCCCCCCCACCCAAACATCATAGGCAACAAATGCGAATGGCGTTTGCCCCGTGCGCTCACCCTTTCGATGGCTTCCTTCTCCTGCGGGGTGACCTGAATGTAGCTCAAGTGACTGCCGCTCTGTGAGTCGCCCGGCGCACCTCCGGAGCTCCCGGAGTCGTGGGCCATGGGCCCGGGCGACTCGGGGAGAGGCTCGTTTAGCATCTGAATGAAGTGCTCCTGGTGGTTGCTGATCTCCTGCGGTGGGGGAAAATGAAATTAATTGGTTTTTGTGATGCCACCATGGCGGTTTAAAGATTGCATGTGGCATATGAATCAGGGTCTCCGCTTACTTGCAGCAGCTCTGGGTTTTCCCTCCCGATCTCTTGCAGCAGAGCAGGAAGCAGGGAAGCGTTCTGCTGGATCAGGTGCCGCATCATGTGGAACTGAGGCTGGTTCCTTAAGAAACTCAACGGATTATCTGACAGAAGAACAATCACGTCAATCTCTTATGTTAGGATTTAACATGAAGTCATTGTTTCTGACGCTCGAGCTACTTGCACCCTGTGAGGCGCCCATGTTGTCGAGGTCATTTATATCCCCCGTGGGGCCGGCCGGAGCTCCACTCAACGTGGTGTCGGACCCTCTGGCCTGGACCGGATCCCTGCCTGGAATACCCTAGGGAAGGAGCCATGAAAGGTTTGAAATGTAAACTGTACAAGGTGCAGCGACATAACTAACCAAACCACTCCCAGCAGTGCTGCTTTCAAACGACAGCGACACAGAATAAAGCTGCAAAACTGCGCACTCTTACAGACCGTTACAAAAGTGCATCTTTACAATTCTGATACCACCGTCAAAGGTTGAAAACTTGCCTTGTCTACTAACTGCGAGTTCTTACCGAGAGGAGGTACTCCACAGCTCGGTCGGGGTTGTTGAAGCTGGCTCTTAGCGCCTCCACAACCTGCTCGCTCTCGTAGCCCATCAGCATCATCTCTGTCACCATGGCGTCATATGATGCGCCCGTCACTGCGACGTAAACAAAGGAGCGCTTTTGATGGTTGGCTCAAATGTTGAGGAGGACACATTTTAAACGTTGTTATCTATTTTAGGACGTGGAGAATGTTTGACGTCACGTAGACAGGAAAGAGCTGAAGCTGGTACTGGCCAACTTTTGTGGTATTTGACATGTAGGAAGTGAAGATGGAGACTGCTTAGCAATGCAATTTTGGTTTCCCTGCCTATTACGACTAACACTGCAATAAACAGAAGTAAAGAATAACGAATATATTGAGCAAATTTTTGGTGAACAAAGGACTTTCATTTGGTGTCTTCTGTGACTGAAATTGTGCCTTTTGCCGGCAAAAAAAAAAAGGGGGGCACCCGGGAGAGGTTGTAAGCAGTGCAAACATTAGCTTCTTGTTCTCGTTTGACTCTCAGACATTATTGCTAATCCTTTGATTTGCTTTTGAGTTCATCTGTTTGTGATGACTGGCAAGGAGGAGTAGTGAGGGACGCTGTCGCCTGCTCTGTTAGCTTCTTGCACTAGCTGCTAGCTACCATGTGTTTGACAGTCGCGTTCCGAGTATTATGTGTGTGTTAGCGTTACGCTACATTTGTGGTCAATTTAATTTTAAGCTTGTGTGACTTTGATGATCACGGTGAGGACTTTTGGCTTTCACCGGGATGTTTATTTAAATTTCAAAGCAGATAGAGCTCCACCAGCATTACATAAAAGATGATGTTCAACTTAAAAAGAAAACATGGCCTTACCAACGTTTGAACCTGCCTCGTCCATTAAGTTGCCAAAGGTCCCCCAGATGCTGCAAAAGAAAGCAGACTGGGATGAGTTAGGATCGTCAATGCCACAAAATGTAGGACATGACTGCGATTTTCACAGTTACCCCGACGAGGGAGGCACCGCGTTGGCAGTGGCGGCCGAAGCCGACGCAGCAGCAGCAGGAGGAGGTCGCCTTGCTTCTGCTTGCCCGTCCGCCGGAAGTCGCTCAGTTGGATTGTGCAAGGCGGACGGCGGCGTCGGTGGAGGCGCTGTGTCTGCCGTTGACACAGCTGGTGACGGCTGAGATGCAGAGGGGGCCTTCTTAGGCTTGATCAAGACACAAAACCACAACATTTATTTCGGTTATATCCATCCAGTTCTATACTTCTTGTTCTCATTCGGGGCACGGGAGCTGGGGCCTATAACAGCTGCACAGTCAATGAACCTAACATGGATGTTATTAGAATGTGACAGGAAGCTGGACTATCTGGAGAAAACAATTAAAAAAAAAAAAAAAAACTTTGCTGCCTGATTTACATCTTATTATTGATTGAGTGATTTCAAAATTTGAAAAACAAAAGGTACGGTGATACCTTTGTCACCATGACGACCACAAAGTTCTTTTCATCAATTTTGTATTCTTTGAGGACAGAGTCATCGCTGAGGATTTTACCTGTGGGAGGCGTAAACATATGTTAAGATCATTTCAACCAAATTTGAAAATATACTCCACTCCAATGTATTATTGGCGACTATTGAAACATTTATTGAACATACAGTACAGTGGTGCCTCGAGATACAAGTTACTCAACTTACTTTCTGTTTTTTCTTCTTTTAATTTTACAAACAAACAAAACAAATGACTGGATTATAATGACCCCTAGTGGCCAAGGCACACAATCCAGAAGCAGAAGCACAATGTCCATGGAAGTAAAGCCAAAAAATGTGGCAAAACTGGTTAATTTCTTGACATTCAATTAGCATATCAATGTCATATTGAAAATATTATAGAGAGCTAGTTTTCTTATGAAAGGCTGGAATGGATTAATGGCATTTAAACAAGAGATCCAACTGTTTTGAATTATGACCATGGTTAGGGAATGAATTAAATTTACATTTCAAGGCACAACCGTACATTGAGAAATGACTAATTAATCTTAAAATATAACAAATAATACATTCATCTTAAACAGTAAGTGAAACAAAATACTATAGTAAAGATAGAATTCAGTACCAGCATAGATGAGTTTCTGCCCAGCAACAGGAAAATTGTCCTTGCCCTTCTCATGTTCAATCCTCTCTTTTAATGTTGTTACCTTTAACCAAAACATGATACATTAAATTATCATTTTACTATTTTAAACAATAGTATATACCCAACCACAACATTAGGATCAGCTCCACACATTCAAAGGCATCCAGAACAAGGTCTAAAGTGTACTTTGTGGCCATAAACTGAAGCTGAAGTCTCACTGAACGAAGGAGTCGTTTGTCTATAACTGGAAGTCACTCTGGATGTTATCAAGGTCTCTTGTTATCTAGCTAGCCTCTGTAAGATATCAGTAAAATGTTTATGAAACAAATTTGTGTACAGATTCGCATTAAATAGTGGTCTGAAACAGAACGTTCTGCACGTTCATTATGGCGAGGCAGTATGGCTTTATTTCACATTGTAATAGTAGGAGGCTTGGGCTAGACACTGATGACTTTTCAGTCAGTACAATCACGACCGTGACGATCAATTCACATAAAACTTAAGATGTATACATTCTGAAAGTTCTTATACATACACTATTAGTTTTTGGAGCCATACAAAGAGGTGGTTTACACAAAATGGTCACACAAATAGTCCTGCTTCCAGCCCTCCGCCCCCTCCTACTCTCTTGATGATTTTTTTCGACTCCTACCGTTTCCTCCTCGTCAATGTCGATTTTGAACGTCTGCTGTTGTAAAGTTTTCAAAGTGATCTGCATTATGGCGGCGGCGTGATATCCACAGACACGGTGCAAAGGGGATGTAATAAACTTGCAGGACTCTGATGCTTTCGCTGTCACATTACAAACTGTCAGGCGCCATGACGGTTTAGCGCGACTCTTCTTCTACGGTTATGCACTCTTCTTCTACATCAAATTCTATTTTACATTTACGTCACATATTCACATTAAAACAAACGCGTCAATAATATTACTTAAGAATACTTGGTATACGTATCTATGTATATTGTTTTTAAATAAAACGTTTAACGTGTTCCTTTTATTCAGTTGTCTGGTTGTTATTTTTATATATTTATTTTAGATGTTGCGTTCGTATGCACTGGGACATCCAATGACTCGTGTTGAGTGTGCTCATCTTTGTCCGCTTAGGTAAGAGTATAACCACGACGTCCATGTCTTTATACATTATTCTTTAAATTCCATTACGTAAACAGTGCGTGTGTTCTTTAGAGGTCCTTGAAGTGTGACGTTACTTCCGTATGTTTACTTTATTATTTTTACGAGTTACCTGGAACGCAACATATAGTCGTTTCTGAGTGTGTGCGTCTGTCTCTGTCTCTCTCGCTCGCTCTCTCTCTCACATACACAGAAGCATTTTATTTAAATCCGAAGGAATACCATCAGCATTATTTTATGCATATTGCTTGTAATCAAGTCAGAACAATCCATGCATTTATCTTCTATTGATTGGGCTACTTGCACTCAGTACTAAGTGAGGGAATCGCTGATCTGAAGTCACATATGCAACAAATGTATCAGTGTCAATCTTTACATCAGCCTCTATCCATCTGGACTTTTTCAGCGCGGAGGCTTCATCTTCACTCACAGGGTTGGCAAACATTCACGTCATGTCCTCCTTTGCCCCTCATCTGAAGCAGTAAGCGGCAGATTAAAAATCTGATCCTCTGCGCTCTGAACATCGTGCTCAGACTTGACATCAGACGTGAGAACATATCTCAACACCCCAACCCTCAAAAGACAGCCAGTATGCTAATATTAAATGACATTTGCGCACAACAAATGGGAAGACGTACGAGCGTTATCTGATAACTTTATTATCAAGTTAAAAAAAGACAATGAATTACAATATGTACAGAATATCCGGAGATAACATGGAATCAAATTGTAAACAATCATCCTAGGCAACGATCACAACCCACCATATCAGGGATTTAAGGGGAAAAACGGCATAGGACTGATTCTAGTGTCAACCTAAAAAACAAAACAAAACCATGTACAAAGTATATATCCAGTGTGTTCTCAGCAGGGACTCAACTTTGGGTCAAGCAGGAGGTTTATTTTTATTTTCTTACAGCCAGAACGAGACTGTGATGACACAATGAATGAGATTCATAGTCACAAACTATTCAATATCAATAGAAAACCACCAAAAAAAAAAAAAAAAATTAAAGCTTGGAGAGCCTCAAATTCCGAGTTTGTCCCGGCATCTGGTTTTAACAATGGGAGGAGGTCCAAGTGGGAGATGACAACTCGGCATCGACCCGATCGCTACACTTAAGTCGAGTAAGAGGACAGACAGGTTGCCACATCCACGCTCTGCCAACTACGGACGAATGGGGACAGATACAAATGTCTGGGATAGCGGCAACCGGATCTCAGGTGACTGACGGGTTAACTCATGAAGCAGCTATGCTGTACGAATGGAAAGGTGTAGGAAATCAACCCGGGCCATTTTCTGCCTTTGGAGGTAGTATCAGAGCAGAGCCCTAACAGCGATGGGAAGGTGTGCGCCAATAACAGCCATTGTATTGTTCCGCTGTTGCTTTCAAGCACTCACACGGAATGAGGGGTACAAAATCAACCAAGCTATTTTCTACCTTCAGAGATTGTATCAAAGCCGTAACAGATTTACGTGGACGTGTTGTAGACCCCTTTTCACACTGCCAGTATTTAAATATTTTGCTGATGGTTCCAGGGTGCTCCCTGCCTACTGCCAAGACAGTTGAGATAGGCTCCAGAACGCTCATGACCCACGTGAGGATAAGCGGCTCGGATAATGGATGGATGGCTTGTTGTCGTTTAAAGCAACTGCTGAATTACTCAAACATGGTTCCAAGGGCAATTCCTTTCCCCATTGTTAACGGAATTTGTACAGCAAGTCTGGGATGCGTCAACTGTGCTATTTATTTTTTCAGCGTAACAAGGTCGGGGGTGGGGGGTGGGAAGGGCTTTATCGTATCCTTTTCGAAAGACCACAGTTCAAACACGTAACGAGTAGTTTTTTACACGGATGCCAGTTGGACTTTCCCTTTTGTCCGCTGACGACAAAGACATCAACAGCAGCGCAACACAGCAGGCTTGACAGCTAGTTGGATGACACATGAAAATACTTATCAAAGGCGCTTGATTTTTTTTTTTCTTCGTAACAGCGCTAATTTGGGCATTTGACGAACGTCTGATTTCGATATATTTTTTTCCTCATCATAAGGCTTAGGGCATTCAAGCAGCAACTTTCAACACAAATACAATCTATTCCTTTTTTGTTTTCTATGATTGAAAAGAAGCACAAACGTAGACAATGACACAGGAAAAGTAAGGGGGCGATCATTGAAATGAAATTATAATTAAAAAAAACCCTAGGCTTTTGTGAAGGTTGCACTTGTCTCTGTATTTGGGTCTGCATTTATGATAGTTCCCACATTTGTGGCGATGGACTACGACACACTTCGACTTGGTACCGTTTAAAACTGCATCATAAACAGAGGACCCCAAGCTGGAAAAAGATGGAACGAGAATGACCAAAATTGTTGGCTGAATGATAAGCAGTCAAACGTGTTTCTACTTCATTAGCGTCAAATTTGCTGGCAATTTTTATTTTTAACAAGTTATCTGTTGACTACAACTTTTCTATTCACATGATGTTGCGAAAATGGAATTCCATTATTCAACTATGAGGAAACAATCACAATCGGCGAATTGTTGAATGTTCTGAACTCCTGTTTCTATGCAGAATAATGCTGACCGCCGTGGATCTGGTTCCAACTTCCGGGTGCTGACGTCATGTTGTCGTCTTCAAACAAAACTAGTTGAGTGACTCCACGGCAGCTTTACTAGTTGCAGCCCAGCAGTGCACTTCATTTTGTAGTAGTGCTGACGTCATGTTGTGGTCTTCAAACAAAAAACTCGTTGAGTGACACCACGGCAGCTTTCCTAGTTGCAGCCCAGCAGTGCACTTCATTTTGTAGTTAATTTGTTTCAAGGCGACATTAATCGCGATTTGATTGATTCATGACCAAAATCGACAAGTGCAACCTTTAGCACCTTAAATTGAGATGCTAACCTGTAGTTCAGATAGAAACCTGACTCCTCAATTTGTTGTCATCGTGCGCATCCACCGACCTTCGATGGTGATATTGATAACCTGGGTTGAAAACGAAAACATTTACCGCACAATCATTCTAAACAGTACAGTCCAGACAATTAGGGACTGAAGGCTTATACGTAGTATAATAATTATATCATAAAGGATCTAAAGATAGCAATTTGCTACACAACATGGGGAAGTCAATTGTTTCTACCAATGAGCATTAGTAGTAAACTGGATAAGGTGTGAGCCAGACTACATGTGGTAACACAAGGCTTGAATGGGAAAAAGATAAGGTAGCTCTCTACATTGTTTGGTTTGTTTTTTTTTTTCCATGTGTAAGTGTCAAAGGTGCTTCAAATACTCTCAATTTGGATAATCATTTTGGGACAACATTCTCTATAAATAATTTGTATATAGATAGGTGGCATCTTTCACTGTACTTTTTGACCAGAATGTCAGCAATAAAGTTCACTATTGGTTACCAATATATTAAAATCTGTCCTAGGGGACCGCCAGCTTTTTTTTCTTTCTTTTTTTTTTTTTTAAAGCAGCACAACCTAATACTTGAATATATATTTATAACACCTACAATCTAATGATGCGCTCTTTTGTTTAATTTCCTTAGACGTCCTGTTTTAACCTATCCTCGAAAAGTCCCAATCGGGTCAACCCGACTGTTGATCCTTTTTAGCATCAAGCAGCTCCCCATCGTCCGCGTGCTGACCCGGTGAAAGAGTCAAAGTGTTCTGCTCCTCATCCCGGTTGGTGGAAAGTTCCGGTCCAGTGTCGACGGAAGTGGAAGAGAGGGAGGATGGGGCTGAGGCCTCCAAGTTCAAGTTTGTGCTGGTGTCCGGTTGACTATTGTTCACCGTCCTAGAAGAGATCATGTACTTGACAATAGAATTGCATGGTGGTAGAAGACCACATTGAAACCCATGAGATAGCTTCAATGTGTCATTTTACAAGATTGTGACTTACATGCCGTGACGAAGGACATGGCGTTCCCAGTCCACATTGTTAGTGAAGCAGCGTCCACAGAATTCACAGGGAAGACGCTTCTCTCCAGAGCTGCTGCTGCTGCTGCTCATTGGAGAAGCAAGGACTTCTAGGAAACAAGAGTTTCATGGATGCTCCAGTTTGGGATTGATTTATGACTTCGATCGTAAAATTGCTTTGATAGGAAACCTTGTCGTGCGGTCCTCTCTTCTTCCACCTCTTTGAACTCCTCCTCGTTTTCCTCTTCCTCTCTGATGCTGCCCTCCTGCTCGTCCTCCTCCACGCCTCCCTCTTCCTCTCCCGGGTTCTCCTTCGCCTCCGTGCCTTCAACCTCATCTGCCGCAGCGACGCTTTCATCTACGGCCATCTCCATCCCGTCGCCCTGCTCTTGTTCTTCCTCCTTTTGTTCCTCCTCCCCAATCTCCAGCTCCTCCCGCTGCTCCTGCTCCTCGTCACTGCTGCTGTTTTCCTGCTCCTCCATCATCTCCAGCTGGTCTAAGTTTACGCGGCCCATCAGCTCAAAGTTCCGGATGACCTGATCACAACCACAATGTCTCCTTTGAGTTTGACTTACCACTGGAAAATTCATTTCTGGGTGTGTTCTTTTCTCAGACGTTTGCTGCATAGTACCTTCAGAAAATTTGAAATCTCCTGTTTTTTTAAATAAGAGGAGTAATAATGATATCTAGGGATGATCCGATCACACTTTTTTGGTACCTTTTGGTTTTAAGTATCTGCCAGTGTGTATATAATGTACCAGGTGACAAGATCTTAGTAGCGAGAGTAAAGTCTGAACATTAGGAGAACAACGCACTTAAAGTAGTACAAGTCATTTGCGCATACAGTCTCAATAAGCTTTTCCTTTACATCCAACGTGTGCGTGGAAGAACGCAAAGCTAAGGCGTAGGCATGGATTCTCACGCTTCGGACCTTGTGCTCGAGGCGAAGGTGCTCCTCCAGCTGGCTTCGGCGGCGGCTGTCGTAGTAGCACAGCTGGCAACGGTAGGGCTTGAGGTCATGCTTGTGCAGGTGCAGCTGCAGGGCGTGGTCGCTGGAGCACGTGAACGTGCACTTGTGGCAGCGGAACACCACGCCTTGGAGGTGACGCGAGAGCTTGGAACGATTCACCTCCAGCGGACCCACACGCTCCTCTGGTGAAAATAAATGAACGGAACATTTGGTACACCTGCTCAACCTCAATGGTGTCCATGGAAGAAGGCTTTTGCATCGTGCGACGGAACGCAGCAGACTCCCGGGCCAACCGAAGTGGCGTCCAGCTAATTCCCTTTAAAATCAGGATGTGGTGCACAGAGTCCTTGACATCGCAGAAGCAGAAATTGACTCGCGAGGGTCCGTGCATAAGATTGGCCCGTGCAGAGTACGTTTAGACTGGAAAACTCCTAGATCCGCCCTCGCAGATATAGTCGGCTGCGCATGTGATGCGGAGCAAGTAGAGACGGATGGCCTTGCACCCCCGATTGTGTGTCATAAGCTGATCCAATTGTCGCTGAGCTTTGATGTAAACGAAGAGCCCGCTAATTTTAAGGGGGGTATTATTTGACTGCTGTGACCTTTGAATGACAAACACGGAAGTGTATTAAGTCAGCTTGTGTACCTCTGTGCAGGACAACGTGGTCGATCATACTGCTCTTGTATTTGGTGTGGTAGAGACAGAGAGGGCAGCGAAGCTCTTTCCGGACGTCCTCTGGCACGTTGTTGTTGCTGTTGTTGTTGTGGCCCGCCTCCACATGCAAGGTGAACGTATTCCTGAGAACAGAACCAGTGCTGTTAACATCATCTCCAGCTTCAATTATTCAGCACAGTGGTGTCTCACTTGTAGCAGGTGAAGAAGGTGCAGTCCTTGCACTTAAAGAGCTTCTTGCCACCATGGCGGTCCCGGTAGTGTCGCCGCAGGCTCTGCATGTAGCCTGAGCTGAACTCACAGAACTCGCAGGTGAGGATGCTGTCGGGCCGATGGTCGCTGGGGGACGTGTGACTCCGGGAGGAGATTTGGTAATTGCTGAGTTGCTCGCGGACATCAGCTGGCTCCCAGTATGACGTGTCTGAAAGAGGAGCAGGGATCCAGGGTTCGAATCTGCATGTTCATCCCGTGCCTGCTCGAGTTTTTTCCCCGGTTACTCTGGTTTTCTCCCACATTCTAAAAACAAGCATGGAGGGTTCATTGAACACCCTAAATTTTTCTTGGGTGTGAGTGTGAGTGTGAAGGGTTGTTCTTCTATGCTTGCCCCGCGATTGGCTGCCAACGAGTTGAGGTTGCAATTAGAAATTATTTTTTTGGGGAAAAAAATGGGTTGTTAAAAACGCTCATCTCCAATTTCCCAGTCTCGAGAATGTCATCATACCTTCCGGAGTCAAGGGGCTGTGCTCTGCATTTGTGGTCGGTCGGGTGGGGGTCCGGAGGGCGGCGTGAGCGGCCTGCGTGGCGGCCCGCAGTTTGGGTAGGGTGAGGGCCTCGCCGTGGTCTCGCAACGAATGCTCCTTCAGCTGGCTGATGGTCATGGAGGAGAAGGGGCAGGACAAGCACTTGTACGTGTGTTGCTCGCCTGACGGGGGACGAATACATTGTGAAATATTACAATATGCAGAGCCATATTTGCATACTTGTTTCAAATAGTTGTGCGAGTAGAACCTCAAAATGTGAAAAGAGGAGTGTGTTTTTGCCGCTTTATTTACGCAGCCTGCCCTGTGGTTGGAATTTATTTACATTATTTATTGTTTGTGTTGAATGAATCAAACACGACAAATTTCACTGTATTGGGTTCAATTCCTTATGTAAATATTCCTATTTTTACTAATGCACAAAGTTTCTATTTGCAGCACTGCTTCTTTTGAGAATATCTTCCACATTAAAGTAAATTTGGTCCTACATGAGATCCGCCCTTAACTGAATCAAAAATCAACCAAAGCGAATTGTGAATCGTCAATGTAATTGAATCGGGCCCTTGTGAATCAAATCAAATCCGTTTTGGAAATATGAATCAAAAGCCAGCCGTATCCACTGCAAATAATATAGTACATTAAAATGATTACATCAAACATAAAACCTTCTCACTTACAAACTTCTCTCTGTTCTATCAATACTATTTAGGTCTATTATTTATACAATTCTTGCAACAATAATGGGTATGCGGCTCTATATATTTACCAGTGTGTGCCTTGTGCAGGTGGCTCTTCAAACGGCTCACGTAGGCAGACTTAAAGGGGCATAGTTTGCACTTGAAGGGTTTGTGGTGGCCGTGGTGAGACTGCATGTGTCTGTCCAGACTAATGACGAGAGAGAGAGAGGAGGAGACAAGACATTCAAAAAAACAATGGTGAAACTACAACAAAAGGGATGGATGACAAACTGCCAGGAATCAAGCAGCGCTATGGTTTTGAAGTACATTTTCCAGAACAGAGAGCTGCGGCGGTGGAGGAGAGAGGGGGACTCATCAACCCACAATCCCCTGGTGGGAATGCCTGTGGGGAAGCTGGCTGTGTTTTGAATGCCAGCCTGCCTGGGTGGCATGGGAGTGGAGCCTGTTTCTAGGTCAGGACGCACAGTATACAATGGGGATTACACCTGACTCTTGGTCCTGATCGCTCCATGTCTGATGGATAAAATAATTTGTGTCTGTTCCCAAACAGACTGGACATCTTCGCGCATTCGGAGCATTTTTTTTTTTAATGGGGAAATAAACAGATTTAAGTGTAAGTATTCCCTGTGCAAAAATAAACGTGGCAGCATAAACACTCAAAAGGGAGGGATTTAAAAAGAAAAAGTTAACACTAGTTAACAGCAAATTGTAATCACAAATGCCTTTTGACATCCACTTGTTGCCCTTAATTCATAAATATTAAATCAGTTTTTTTTTTTTGAGCTTTTAGCCATGTTAAAATGATAATCCCTCCATTCCCAGATCTCGGAGAGTTCTTGCTCAGTCTAATTTATAAGAATGTGTAAATAAAAATCAAACCAGATGAACTTTTAAAGGATTAATTTAAATTTAAAAATACACGGCAGTTATTTAAAAAATTAAAACAAAATGGATTTATTGGAGTTTTTTTTGAATGAAAAAAGTAAATGTTTAAATAAATCATTTAAATGAACAGATTGACCTTAGATCAGGTTTTGTATCCGATACATGAATTCATCAAAAAGTAAATAAATAATCGGCAGATGACTCATTTATTCATTGATATTTGCAGGCCTAAAAATGTTATAAATTTAAATAAAACTGATTTGAACCATGAAGATAATTACAAAAATACATCTTTTTGTATATTATGTATTGTAAAAGTAGTTTGTAGAAAAATAATTGGGCACATAAACACAAAACTTGGATTTTAAAAATAAAAAAAGGTCATCAATTATATCCACTTTGATTTGCTTTTACTGATGCTACTTGCACTCACTTGTGTCTGAAGGGTGAGACAAACTGGCAGTACTGGCAGCTGTACTTGTCCTCCCTGATGATCATGGCCATGGCAGAGTGGCTCCTCTCGTGGGAACGGAGGCCCTGCATGGACATAAAGACCCGGTCGCACTGGGCGCACGGGTGGCCCCCCGTCGCCCGCCGTTGCTTCAGCGTCGTGAATTCATTTCTGGGTGTGTTCTTTTCTCAGACGTTTGCTGCATAGTACCTTCAGAAAATTTGAAATCTCCTGTTTTTTTAAATAAGAGGAGTAATAATGATATCTAGGGATGATCCGATCACACTTTTTTGGTACCTTTTGGTTTTAAGTATCTGCCAGTGTGTATATAATGTACCAGGTGACAAGATCTTAGTAGCGAGAGTAAAGTCTGAACATTAGGAGAACAACGCACTTAAAGTAGTACAAGTCATTTGCGCATACAGTCTCAATAAGCTTTTCCTTTACATCCAACGTGTGCGTGGAAGAATGCAAAGCTAAGACGTAGGCATGGATTCTCACGCTTCGGACCTTGTGCTCGAGGCGAAGGTGCTCCTCCAGCTGGCTTCGGCGGCGGCTGTCGTAGTAGCACAGCTGGCAACGGTAGGGCTTGAGGTCATGCTTGTGCAGGTGCAGCTGCAGGGCGTGGTCGCTGGAGCACGTGAACGTGCACTTGTGGCAGCGGAACACCACGCCTTGGAGGTGACGCGAGAGCTTGGAACGATTCACCTCCAGCGGACCCACACGCTCCTCTGGTGAAAATAAATGAAGAGAACATTTGGTACACCTGCTCAACCTCAATGGTGTCCATGGAAGAAGGCTTTTGCGTCGTGCGACGGAACGCAGCAGACTCCCGGGCCAACCGAAGTGGCGTCCAGCTAATTCCCTTTAAAATCAGGATGTGGTGCACAGAGTCCTTGACATCGCAGAAGCAGAAATTGACTCGCGAGGGTCCGTGCATAAGATTGGCGCGTGCAGAGTACATTTAGACTGGAAAACTCCTAGATCCGCCCTCCCAGATATAGTCGGCTGCGCATGTGATGTGGAGCAAGTAGAGATGGATGGCCTTGCACCCCCGATTGTGTGTCATAAGCTGATCCAATTGTCGCTGAGCTTTGATGTAAACGAAGAGCCCGCTAATTTTAAGGGGGGTATTATTTGACTGCTGTGACCTTTGAATGACAAACACGGAAGTGTATTAAGTCAGCTTGTGTACCTCTGTGCAGGACAACGTGGTCGATCATACTGCTCTTGTATTTGGTGTGGTAGAGACAGAGAGGGCAGCGAAGCTCTTTCCGGACGTCCTCTGGCACGTTGTTGTTGCTGTTGTTGTTGTGGCCCGCCTCCACATGCAAGGTGAACGTATTCCTGAGAACAGAACCAGTGCTGTTAACATCATCTCCAGCTTCAATTATTCAGCACAGTGGTGTCTCACTTGTAGCAGGTGAAGAAGGTGCAGTCCTTGCACTTAAAGAGCTTCTTGCCACCATGGCGGTCCCGGTAGTGTCGCCGCAGGCTCTGCATGTAGCCTGAGCTGAACTCACAGAACTCGCAGGTGAGGATGCTGTCGGGCCGATGGTCGCTGGGGGACGTGTGACTCCGGGAGGAGATTTGGTAATTGCTGAGTTGCTCGCGGACATCAGCTGGCTCCCAGTATGACGTGTCTGAAAGAGGAGCAGGGATCCAGGGTTCGAATCTGCATGTTCATCCCGTGCCTGCTCGAGTTTTTTCCCCGGTTACTCTGGTTTTCTCCCACATTCTAAAAACAAGCATGGAGGGTTCATTGAACACCCTAAATTTTTCTTGGGTGTGAGTGTGAGTGTGAAGGGTTGTTCTTCTATGCTTGCCCCGCGATTGGCTGCCAACGAGTTGAGGTTGCAATTAGAAATTATTTTTTTGGGGAAAAAAATGGGTTGTTAAAAACGCTCATCTCCAATTTCCCAGTCTCGAGAATGTCATCATACCTTCCGGAGTCAAGGGGCTGTGCTCTGCATTTGTGGTCGGTCGGGTGGGGGTCCGGAGGGCGGCGTGAGCGGCCTGCGTGGCGGCCCGCAGTTTGGGTAGGGTGAGGGCCTCGCCGTGGTCTCGCAACGAATGCTCCTTCAGCTGGCTGATGGTCATGGAGGAGAAGGGGCAGGACAAGCACTTGTACGTGTGTTGCTCGCCTGACGGGGGACGAATACATTGTGAAATATTACAATATGCAGAGCCATATTTGCATACTTGTTTCAAATAGTTGTGCGAGTAGAACCTCAAAATGTGAAAAGAGGAGTGTGTTTTTGCCGCTTTATTTACGCAGCCTGCCCTGTGGTTGGAATTTATTTACATTATTTATTGTTTGTGTTGAATGAATCAAACACGACAAATTTCACTGTATTGGGTTCAATTCCTTATGTAAATATTCCTATTTTTACTAATGCACAAAGTTTCTATTTGCAGCACTGCTTCTTTTGAGAATATCTTCCACATTAAAGTAAATTTGGTCCTACATGAGATCCGCCCTTAACTGAATCAAAAATCAACCAAAGCGAATTGTGAATCGTCAATGTAATTGAATCGGGCCCTTGTGAATCAAATCAAATCCGTTTTGGAAATATGAATCAAAAGCCAGCCGTATCCACTGCAAATAATATAGTACATTCAAATG
>NW_017804969.1:77721-101694 GCF_001891065.2 Hippocampus comes
TTTTTTTTTTTAATGGGGAAATAAACAGATTTAAGTGTAAGTATTCCCTGTGCAAAAATAAACGTGGCAGCATAAACACTCAAAAGGGAGGGATTTAAAAAGAAAAAGTTAACACTAGTTAACAGCAAATTGTAATCACAAATGCCTTTTGACATCCACTTGTTGCCCTTAATTCATAAATATTAAATCAGTTTTTTTTTTTGAGCTTTTAGCCATGTTAAAATGATAATCCCTCCATTCCCAGATCTCGGAGAGTTCTTGCTCAGTCTAATTTATAAGAATGTGTAAATAAAAATCAAACCAGATGAACTTTTAAAGGATTAATTTAAATTTAAAAATACACGGCAGTTATTTAAAAAATTAAAACAAAATGGATTTATTGGAGTTTTTTTTGAATGAAAAAAGTAAATGTTTAAATAAATCATTTAAATGAACAGATTGACCTTAGATCAGGTTTTGTATCCGATACATGAATTCATCAAAAAGTAAATAAATAATCGGCAGATGACTCATTTATTCATTGATATTTGCAGGCCTAAAAATGTTATAAATTTAAATAAAACTGATTTGAACCATGAAGATAATTACAAAAATACATCTTTTTGTATATTATGTATTGTAAAAGTAGTTTGTAGAAAAATAATTGGGCACATAAACACAAAACTTGGATTTTAAAAATAAAAAAAGGTCATCAATTATATCCACTTTGATTTGCTTTTACTGATGCTACTTGCACTCACTTGTGTCTGAAGGGTGAGACAAACTGGCAGTACTGGCAGCTGTACTTGTCCTCCCTGATGATCATGGCCATGGCAGAGTGGCTCCTCTCGTGGGAACGGAGGCCCTGCATGGACATAAAGACCCGGTCGCACTGGGCGCACGGGTGGCCCCCCGTCGCCAGCCGTTGCTTCAGCGTCGAGGACCTCCCTTCGATGGCATCCAGGTCTGGTTCCAGTGTTTCTATAGCAACGGCGGAAGAAGCCGCGGGGAGCGAGGCGAGGCCCTTCACGCCGTCCTCGGGTCTCTCGAGGTTTCCCGTTTCATCTTCCTCCAAATTGCCGTTAACGAGTCTCTGCGAGGGCACAGTGAGGGCCACCTCACTGATTTCCTGCTGAAAAAGATTCAACTCAAGTTTATTTTTTGGTGTATGAAAAATTCTATTTGCTCACTCGCATGATTAAAAAGAAACAAACAAAACACTCAGGCTGGTGACCCTCAACATCAGGACTCTGGTTTGGATTTCAACCCAGTCGCCTCTCTAAACAGACCAAGACCTCATCTTGGGCAACCATTCATAACTTTTGGACCGCTCATCCTATTCAGGGTCAGAGTTCAAGCTCAATACGATCACAGTTGGGTTTTGACAATATGTGCTTACACATTTCACGGCTTGTACTTTGACAAACTCCTTCGAGGGACTTGGCCCGCATGACCCGCAATCGGAAGCAGGTATCAAAAACGGGTGACACTTTTGTGGATACTACATCTGAAACCACTTGGTCAAATAATCCTTATTCTTGTGTTGTGCGCCAAACTTATTTTCGTTTCAGCCTATCGGCAAGATGGTGTGTTTTTCTTTCTCTATCCATCATCCCTCCTCATCATCTGCAGAAGCTTTCTGCGGCTGTCCCAAGTCGGCAGACAATCACCATGACTTTTTTTTTCACAGCCTCAAGGAGGTTCAGCCATGCTTGTGGAAAACCCTGACCCTGCACTTCATGCAGCCATAAAATACGATGTGGCATCTCCAGAGTGAACCTCTCCTTAGCGTCTGTAAAAAGCACCACCTGAGAAGGAGAAAGGTTATGTAAAACGCATGAATGAAACTGCAGCGATGGTGCAATGTGCTGTTTGACTAGTATCAAGACTAGTATCAAGTCCATTAATGTCCTCCATTTGGTTAAGGCCTTCTATCCTCAGGCTCATTCCCATTCTCTCCAGAATACTAATGCTCCAACGGATACCCGCCGCTATCCTATAAGTAATAGCGCAAGCTCTCTCCGTTCTCCTCTCCTCTCCCTCCCCTCCCTTCCTTGTGCTGTCTCAAGGGGGAAGCTGGCAGACGCCTCTGTCGTGAGCGAAAGCGAATGGGGAAGAGCAAGATGCAAGCCTCAAGAGAAAACAGGGAGCCGATAAGCATGCTGTGGTGGTGAACTCAGAAAGACTGTTGTCAAGTTTTAAAATGACAGTCGCACCAAATCCAGAAAACCACATTAAAAAAAACAACGGAGGCAACAGTAAAATGCTTACATAATTTTTCTGGAAAAATGACCTAAATTCACGTGGAAATCTTTCAAGACATTGAGCGAGCTCATCAAACTCTGCTGAGTGAGCATTGCCAAGTTTTTTCCTGCTTTTTTTAATGGAACACCAGCACAGAAATGTACGACATCTCCATATTGTCCACCGATCTGAATGGGAGTGTGAATGGTTGTTGGCCCATATGTCCCCAGTGACTGGCAAGTGACCAGTCCCAGACACCAATGAGGACAAAATGGTGGCATGGATGGCTGCACATCATCTGTAGCTAATTTTATTTGTAGTGTGCCACTTCGAGGATCTATCCAAGTACTGACCCTTGAAGAAATTTAAAAAGCAGGAGACATTTTTTTTCTGAAAGCACCTGCATAGTCAACAATACCCCAACAGATTACAGGTCTTGACATGCGGCCTCATCCTGAATTAAAGGTACAGTGTGTAAAATTTACTGCCATCTGGTGTGCCATGCAGTGGTGCCCTAATAGAAATCAACACGCAAAATGTCATCATGAATGATTTCGAGTAGTCCCTCAAGGGACAGAGGAAGTGCATGGCATTTGTTCCACATGCCGTAGTCATCATGTTTGCTAAGTTTAAATCCTTGTTGGTGTGGACCACTCCGAGTTAAGCTCAGAACGACAGCCAATCAGGAAGCGCTTTTGCTCGAAACAGGAACGGCCTCTTGTGCTGCGTGCTCGTATTCAGTAATTTGTCTCCTCAGTCATAAGCCACAGTAAAAACGACAATGAGAGTTTGCAACCACAGTTTAGTTACCAGATAACACTTGGCTTAAAACTTCACACTATTGTTCTTTGCACATGCTATGGCTCACAAATCAGTCTTGCGTATGACAGGTATGTGGTTTGAGGGCGGAGACTTGTGTCAATCGATGGATCTTGTGACAAACATGGAAAGAGTCACGGGGAAAACATGCTTCAAATAACTACAATTACCTTGACGTGCCCCTCTTTGACCTCTCCGTACTGGACATGCTTCCTCAGGTGATTGCAGATGGCTCGGATGGTCGTGTGCACCTCAACGCAAAAGTTGCAACTGAAGCCTATCGGAGCTTTGTTTGCAGAGCTTTCCTGTCAATGACCCATTCCCCCCCAAAAAACAGGTGTCATATGTTTTATTTGGCAACTTCACAAAAACAATACAAATTTGTATCTTTTGTTTTTAAACGACTATATGTTGAAAAGTCATCACTGTGGGTATTTGAGGCTAGTGTAACTTTTCTGAACCTGCCAGTTATTGTCAAGTACTGTATGCGTCAAGGGACATTCATAGGAATTCTTCTGAAATCATTTATGAATTAATTTCCAAATCCCATTATGTGCTATACTCCTACTTACAGTGAAGGAAAAAATTAATTAACTCCTGCAAGTCATTTCAAGGCATGTTGACTGCTTTGTGTATAGAATTTAGGAAATGAGACCGTTAATGTGAGCGATAGCCGAACACTTATGACAGATAATTACAAACACGCCCAAGAGATAGGTATGCTCTGTGATGCTGTTGCCAAGAAACAATTTGTGGACTATCAAACTAATTATAAAATATTCCCCAATTATTCTATTACCGCACAGATATTCGGCATTTTGATGAATATCAGCTTCGGCTTTTTAAAAATTGATGACCAATATGATATCAATTTAAAAACTGTTAACTTATATTGTCTATAAGAGATGCTAATGATCCCGGTAATTTGTTCAACCTTTTGTTTTTGTTCAAAATTAATACAAAGATAAGTGAAAGTTACATTGAAATTCTGAAAAAGTATGTACTGCAGAACACAATAGGGAGCCATTTAAACTTTCACGAAACTTTTAAAATGTAATGTTGATCCTGGGAGCTCCATAAAATTTTTGTAAGAATTTTAAAAGAAAGATGTCTGGAGATTAAAAGAAAGAATTTTGAAACCTTAGTTGTTCAAAAACGTGTACTTAGGAGTTTGACTTTTTGTATTTAATTTTGATGCCAATATATCCATCCCTATTACTGAAAATGAAAATTCACCTCAAATACCAGTTAGATTGTTGGTCTATTTGACTACTAATAAACGGTATCTGTCTATCTCAATTATATGCATAGAGCAATTTGATGGTGCAATTCCTAATAGTTTTAAAACATTACCATGACATCATTGCATTAGATTAACATTTCCTTTTCGCAACTCATCATTTCTCACCTTCTCAGACTTGCTGTCTGGTATGGCTGCTGCTTTGTGTTTGCTGAGAAGCTGACGCCTTCTCTCGTGCCTCGTGGCCCGCTTCTGAAATTCATCGTTGTGATTGAGCAGATGCGTTGCGAGCGCGGGGAGGGAAAAGAACTTCAGCTCGCAATGGGAGCACTGGAAGGATTCAGGGGTGTCAGCGTCATCATCAGGGTCCGGTGAGACAGCAAAGTCTCTCTTGAAGTCCGCCCTGTGGTGGTCATTGTAGTGCATAGACAGCAGCAGGCCAGTTCTGAAGGACAACCGGAAACATTTGAGACACTTAAATGGCAGCCAGTCGCCGTCCTGCTCCGAATCGGGGGCATCCTTCAACGCCTCCTGGTCCTCCACTTCCATAGGACTGTCCTCGGGTTTCTCGGGTTCTTTGGCATAGATGACAGTAAAGTAACGACTGAGCTTACTGGCGTGCTGCTTCTTGGGGAAGACACCTGGATGCCGTTTAATATAGTGCGACACAATGCTCTTCCTGCTGAACGCCTGGAAGGGACAAAGAGAACACTTTCGCCTCTCGACGGCCAAGCGGACTTCTTCGCTCATCTCAGAATTCTCCTGCTCGGAAGGGGGCGGTAATATTACTTTGTTGGGTTTCTCAGTCATTGTCTTGGAAGCGGCCAGACAGTGGGTATAGTAGGCGTCGATATCATGCCGCTTCTGGTAGTGGGCTGCCAGGCCCTTTCGAATGGGGTTGGTGTACGAACACAGCGCACATTTGAAGACGTTGTTTTTACCCTCAGGCTGAGCACGGACATTGTTGTGCTTGATACGGTAGTGGCGAGCGATGCCTTTGCGGGTGGAGCAGAAGTATTTGCAAAGCTGACATTTGAACACGGCATGCTTCTCGGGCTTATTGATGGGTAACTGCGAGAGGGTGAAGTCCACATCGGCGACCTCCTGGACTTTCCCTGCGTTTGATGTATGACTGGCGCTGCATTCCGCAACTGGCTCGGTGTGTTGGCTGACTGAGAAATTTGTCAAACCGGGAGTGAAAATCTCAGTGGCCGACTGATTGTGGTACTTCTCATAGTGGATTTTGAGTTTCTCCAGTGTCCCGTGCGTGTACGAGCACATTTTACACCGGTACGCCCCGTAGCCCTGCCTCTGAGTCTTGTTCTTGTCTTCTGCCTCATTTGGGTCGGAGATCTGCTCGATGTCGTTTGCAAAGTCCTCCGCTGTGACTTTCACCAACGGGTGTCTTTTCTGGTAGTGGGTGAGGACACCGTGGATGCGGGAGTTCACGTAAGGACAGTGGCGACACTTGTACACAGAGCTAGGGTTGATGTCTGCCTCCTGCGCAAAATCTGCCGCTTTGACTTTCATACCGGGGTGCTTCTTGCCATAGTGGGTGAGGAGGCCGTGGAGACTGTTGTACTCGGACAGACACACAGTGCACTGATAGGGGTTATTCGAAATAGATAGACGTGGGTGAGCGGGCTGTGGGTTGCTCTCTCGAGGTGGTGTGGCGATGTAGAGAACGCCCTCATCCTCGACGGATTGGCAATCGAAAGACGCGTGTTCTTTCGAAATCTTGTCGACCGAAGATTTTCCTTTAATAATATCCAAAATCACAGATTCGTCCCCTTGGATCGCCCAGGGGTGAACTGCCTGATAGTGACTAGTGATGTCATATACTGTACACGCCTCAAAGGCGCAGTCCCGACATTTGTAATGTTTTGTTTCTGGGCTCCCCCCTTGTTGAGTGCTCTCTGGTCCAGCCCACAGCTTACTGGCCATGTAGGCGTAGTCCACATTATGCTCCGGGTGGCGTCTTTGGTAATGGAGAAGCAGCCCTTGGGGTTCGGTGTGGGAGTAAATGCACCACTCACAGTGATAGCCAGCCTCCAGAATGCTGTCTTGGTAAGCCCAGTGTAAAATGGTCAAGGCTGTGGCCTTCACGGTTGGGTGGTCCTTCTTGAGATGCTTCTTGAGGGCGTAGACATAAGGGGATGTGTAAGGACAGTGTCGGCACTTCAAGGAACGTAGGGGTGCAGTGTCTTCGGGGTCCGGAGGTGCCGTGGCGGTGGCGGAAGAGACGCTGCTCGACTGCGCACGCTCACGCTGGCTCCTGACGATGGCAGTATGACGACGCACGAGGTCGGCATTAGCTTTCGTTTCCCTGTGCTTCTTCTGGTAATGAATGAGCACTCCTTTGACAGTCCGGTTGCCGTAATCACAGTGCTGACAGAAGAAAAGCTCATCCTCACACTTTTCTCCACTTCCTGGTTTAGGGCTTGAGTTGTTGGAACCATCGTGACCATTGTTTGGGAACTGTGTCATGAACTGCTTCGGCGCTGCAATTTGTAATTCGTCAATTAGTTTGAGCAAGCCTGGGGTGGGGGCGCCATGTTTGATATATTTGGCTGTCACCTTGACTTCGGGGTGTCTCTTTTGATAATGCACCAACACACCCACCACAGATTTGTTGCTGTATACGCAGTGTTTACAGTAGAACATGTCCTCGTCTGATCCATACAGTGCCGCAGTTGATTTTTTGGGGGTAGTTGATGTGTTTAAGTTGAACGAGGCGTTGGCGACGGGCTGATCCACAACCTTCATGGATTTCTGTATGCGGAAATATGACGCCTTTTGCTCAGGGTGTTTCTTTTGATAGTGGACCAAAACAGAGTGCATGTTGGGGCTGGAAAAAGAACACACGTCACAATCATATACGACGACACTTCCGGCCATGGCGTCCTTGAGGGGATCCGTGTCTGTGCCTGATTCAGGGGTCTTCGACGCAGTTTTAAGCAGCGGGCTTGAGGATGACCTCTGAGTGGACGAGGCCGAGTTAAATGTTTTGGGGCCGGAGTTTAATATCTCCCTCAGAGTTTGTGATTCGCCAGACTTGTGCGATTGCTCCACAACATAACTGGAGAAGATCATTGCATTGTTGATCTTCACCGTGGGATGCATTCTTTGGTAGTGTGGCATTAGGCTTCGCACATTGGGGCTCGTGTATGAACAGAAGCGACACATGTACACCAAATTGGGCTGATTAAAGTTGAGCACGTTGCTGGCTTCCGGGTGGTGATCCATGTAGTGTTGGTGTAGGTCATTGTAGTTTGTGTACTCAATGTAGCACTCCAAGCAGCGAAAGACGGCGCTCTGGTCCTCAGGGTCCAGGATGTACTTAAAACTGAATTTGATGTAAGGGTGCATCCTCTGGTAATGGGTGCTGACGCTACGAGCAGACTTGTTATGGTAATCACAGTGTTTACAGTAGAAACGCGCCATTCCAGGATCCCCGGAGTAGTCGTTGTTCTCTTGGGTAGCATCTCGACTATCAGTCAGATCGCCTGAAATGTTTTCACTGTCGTCAGAAAGAGTCAGGGACAGCGCAAGGCTCCGGGCTTTTGATTTAGGGTTGCTTTTTCTTTTCCCTATCCTGCCTCCCTTGTGAGATGAATCCCTCGAGTGAGGCTGCAGTATGTTGTACGCAAAGACGGCATTTTTGCCGTCATGGTTTCGCCCCACGTTGCTGTTTTGGTCGGCCGTGTCCTCGTCATCCATGTCATCTAGATTTATGATCAGGTCCTGCTGGCTTTGGCTTATTTTGCTTTGAAGGTTGCTCGCAATTTCATCAATTCTCGTTCTTTTTTTGACCGAGGACAAATCCAAAGGCAAGTCGTTAATGGACTTCCTCGCGCGTTTACCACCAACTAAGGGCTTTTTGGTGGCTAGCCCTAAGATGGAGGTCTGGGTTTTTTGTAGACAAGTTGGCGAGGCTGCGGCATCTGTGTCCAGCTGGTCGGCCAACTGACTTTCAAAGACCGTGGGATCCATGTCATCACAGTAGGAGTGCTTGTGCTGCTGGTGAACCCTCAATCCTTTCAGAGTGGTGGTGGAGTAGTTGCAGAGTGTGCAGCGGTGTGGATTCTGCTGGTCATTCAACACGCCGGTTGACTTTTTTCCATTCATCTTGGTCATACTGCCACCGTTGATGGGCTCCGTCACGCTGTCATTGTGAGATTCTGGGCTGTCACTTGTGAGGTCCATGGTCTCCCCGTCGGAGGAACTGTGGCTCTGTTTGTGCGTGCCTAATTTCAGAGGACTGGTGCATATAAACGGGCATTCATCACATTTATACACTGTGGTTTTACCAGAGAGGTGAATGTTTTCAATGTGGCGCGAGATGCTACGCCTGTGCATGGTGAGGAAGGAGCAAAAGGGACACTGGAAACGGTTCTGGTACTTCCTGAACGGTATTCCCTTTGTCTCCAGCAGTTTATTGTCCTCGTCTGATAAGAGCTGCTTCGCGTCTGCTGACAGCGTTCCAGTGTAATTGGGATCGTCTATATCACCTAGCTCTTCATCTTCACCCTCCAAGCTGCTGCTTGAGTCTTCTTCATTTAATAAGTTGGAGTCAATCTCACTGCCACTGTTGGGCCTCTTGGACGAAACGGAGCATTCCGCACTGACAGGTGTGACTGGAGCAATCTGCGCCGACGCGTTTTCAAGCATTTCTCCCATTGATTCCTCATATCCTTCGGTTAAAGGTGTCTTTGATCTAGTTGGGCTTTGGGACTGGGAAGCTGGTTTAGGTGAGCTCGCACATGCATCGCCTTCCGGTTTGGGAATGCTGGACACTATATTGACCTTGTCGCTGTGTTCCTTGACGACGTGATCAGTCCAGCTTGCCTTCTCGTCAGTCTGATAGTCGCACCATTCGCAGGCTAACGTCCCTCTCGTGAGGCCACTGGATGAGCACGACTCCTCGTCAGCTTCAGCACTTTCTGGGGCTACCTCGGAGACCCCCGAGGGAACTTGCCTATGATACATCATGTGGTGTTTTATCATCCTTGCTTTGCGTGGAGTCTTGTAGGTGCAATACTGGCATAAATACACCTTGGAATTGTCTGTCTGCGAGGAGATCTGTGCGACCACGTCCTCCTCGACAACATCGTGCACCTTCTTGGTGTGGTTCCTCAGGAACGACTTGGATCGGAAGTAACGGATGCAGAATTTGCACTGGTAAAACAGCAAATGGGTGTCAGCGCTTTGCTTTGGGGATGGGTTGCTGGAGCTGTTGGCAGAGTTGGGACCTGTAAAAAAGATTAGGAAGTGCGTTAGACATCTGCTCTGTGAGGCTGAATTAGTTTTTTTTTTCTTTTTCTGATCCCGAATGATATCCTAGTGAGTATCCAGTTCCTGCAGATAAGGAATTAGGGCAGTTCCAGCATACGAATTGAAAGTTAACAGTCAACAATTTTATTCTGTGTCTGTGTGTTTAAATGTATCAATAATGCTATGTGTCACATTATCGCTCATCATGCAGCACTGAAATGGCAACAGCAGACATCAATACTGTTAATATCTTGCATTTTACACCTAATATAGCACATTTGACTTCTTAAATGGATTGCCAAATTTTGGTATATTTACCATTGAATTTAAGAACAATGAGTTGTCCCAGGAGGTAGCCAGTAATTATTTTGTTTTACTCAACTCATGCAGAACTGCACGTTTAAACACAGGGTAAATGAACTGTAACATCTTAATTTATGTGGGAGGCTTACTCATTCCAGCTTCAGGAGGTGCGCAACTCTTGTCATCCTTGTCTCCGGTTTCCTGCGCTCCTGTTGCCTCTTCCGCCTGCTTGACGTCGTCGCTGTCGTCGTCGTCTTCTTCGTCTTCCTCCTCCTCGTCTTTTAGTGAGTCCGAATCATCTGCGTCGGCGGGCTGCAGGAAAGCTGTGTGTACTTCCTGAATGTGGCTCTTCAAGTCGTCATAGGAGTCGGCACGGAAGTCACAGCCATCGCATTGCAGTACCTCCATCACTAAATGGGGGGAGCACTCCCTGGAAAATCAGGGAAACCTGGCAGGAAAACAGATGAAATGGTATTCAGATCAAAACATGCAACACCTGTTGCTGTTGTCAACAAAGAATCAGGTGCATGTTCTCGCCATATAATAAGCGAGCAATTTGATACTTTCAGAAGTTCGTGACTGGGCTTTTCTCTACAACAACAATGTTTTATGCGCCCCAGTAGTCTAAACGCGACATTCTGATTAATATTGCGTTCGTGGAATTAGAATTAAGGAGAAAAAGCTACCTGTTTTTTTCCATCTCAGGGGGGCGGCCATTTTGCCACCTGCCGTCGACTGAAAATGTCATCACAGTGCCTAAGGGCTGAAGTAACGACCATTAAGGCTCACCTGTTTTCTGAGTTTGATCATGTGACGTTTGCAAGTTGAGCCCTTAGGCACAATGATGTCCTCTTCAGTCAACAGCAATTGGCAAATTGGCCACCCTTTAAGGTGGATTAAAAATGGATGGATTTCATACTAGTGTTTCGGATAGAACATACCGTAAATATTATTATATTTTTACTATTTCTTCGCCTTTAACTGTTGTTTTACACCTAGGTAGAAAAAACAGTATGGCAACAATGACCACCACCACAACCACAATAAAAGTGCAAAATGACTCGTTCCACTAGGGAGGCTCACTGCCCCACAGACCTCAATAAGTATCAAATAAAGTCCATGGCTGGAGGTTGGCTATTAGGCTAGCAGCAGACACTTGAAGAGAGCTCTGAATTAAATTTGTAAACCGCGAATGACCAAACCACACAGATGATGTTGGTCGCAATAGTAGTCGCGAGGTCCCATTTTTTGAGCATAGCAGCATGCCAGGCACAACGGAGGGACCGAAGAGGGATTATGGCCTGATTCATCCCTTTTTTTATTACCTTGGGATAAGCAACCGCTAGACAGCAGCTCTACACAACAGCATTTCGAGCAGAATGTTCCATCAAATTGTATCAACTGTATTCAAGTAAGAGTGAGGGATGGCGGCTCTGATATCTCCTTCAGCCTTGTCTGTCGTTTGGAACATTGTCGTCGTCGAGCGTCACTTCACAGCAATGTTACTAGAGATCCCATTATTATTGCAGGTTTATGAGGCAATATGTTGCTAGTTATTAGAAAATAACAAATAAACCCCCCCAACTCTGACTGTTTCACACACAGAATATTTTTTTTCGATTTTAACTTGCATGCATATAGAAATCAGAAAATGAAAACATACTGTACATTTGTGGTGTTCAGGTGCTCAAAATGTGAAGTTTATTCAACAAAGTTATCAGAACTTGGTTTGTTACAACGAAGTAAAGGCAATCAGCATGTCTAAACTAGCCGTTGCTTTTCCTGGAAAGAAAGTGAATGTGGGAGGTGTGGGCTACAATGTAGTACACGTTTGAAGGACAGTTGTTGCGATCAATGCAGATGACTTGCTACGAACAGGGCTGATCTGTTCTCATTGGTTGTTTCGCTACAGAATTAGCGATACAATGTTCCGATTGTATAATGACAGCTGAAGGCAGAATGTCTCAATTTTCTCTGCATTTTTATTCTGTTTTGATGGACAGCTAGCGGGGAAAAAAGATGGATTCTTCATAAGAGTGCCGTAAAACATTATGTTTAGCTAGCTTCGTTCATTCGTGTCCGTATTTAAGAGATTTTATGGAGCGTTTAATCATGTTCAATGGTCAATTTCTCCTAGAATGCATAATATAGATCGTATAAACTTGTATGTGGGGGCGGGTGTGAGTAGTTAATGTAAACGTGGGGTTTAACTGATGTTCGGCTATGAATCGTAATGTAACGGAATGTACTTCTTGTTTGGATTCAAGGCTGCCACACAGTCATCAAAACCAGGAGCTCAGGACATTTATTTCATTTCATTTTACAAACATTTTCCCACCCCGTGAAAACCACAAAAAATGAGGCAGTGTTTCTCTACTTTTAAAAGATTGTCTCATTCTTGATATCAATACACCTTTTCCAATTCCAACTTTGATGTGAATGGCAGCCCATGAGCTAGAACATAAGCCCGCGTACTAAAGCAATCAGCTCGCAAACCTGAATACTACAAAATCCAGAATCCAACCAGCTTTCCAAGTGTGACTGGTCGACCTGGGAGAAGCTCCACATGAGCCACAATGGCCTTGAGCAAGCAAAAGGATCCATTGTTACAGATTCATGTTACAGCCGCGCCCTGCTCTCTTGGCATTTCAACACTGTTTTCCACCAAGTGGCCTCCAAATGCCGGTCCTGTAATTCATGACATGGTATCAAGAGCGGGGGGGGGAGACAGCATCTGCTGGGAGTTGGCCGAGCCTATGCAATGCCACACCAAGTTAATGGGAGCGATAGTACATCTGCTTTCATCTAGTCAGCTTGAGCTCTGACAGGCGGTTACTGAGCTAGCCGCTCAGATTCTCTCCTCTGAGCTGAGCTTCAAGGGCAGCCATTTTAAAAGCCGACTCTGTGCACTTAGGTGTTCAGCCAGCAGCACAACATGGACCCGTGGACCTGATCCTCTTCCTCAATGAAAAAAAAAAAAAAAAAAAGGTTGGGCGGCCTGTCACGGAAGAAGTGCTGACAGAAATCTATCTGCCAGATGAACAACACAAGCTCAGCAGAAAGCATCTCACGCTCTCACTAGCCCGACTCCGCCTCTCGTTTCTCAGGACATTATCTGTCACATCAGGAGATTTTCGGAGAAATGCCAGGGTGTGCGCTCTGAGGAGGGTTGCAGCCACCCTTTGTGGAAAAAAGACAGAATGTACAGCCTCTCCTCTGCTTCCACTTGTTTGGTGGAAGCCGCCAACGACATTCCACAAGGGGGTCGAAAAATTCAAGGCATGTTTGAACTTCTTTATCTGGGAGTTCTGCAGGACCTCAGTCGAGCAAGAGAAGGGGCAGAAGGGGGATATAGCAGGCCTCAAGGGGAAGGGTGGGAGGAGGAGCATGGAGCGTGACAGAGCAACCTGGAAGAGCTTTTGGTGGAAAGCAGCGCAGGACAAAGCCATCAGACTGGGCTCCCCAGATTCCAAAGTCTAGAGACATTTGTTAATCACCAACCGGTCTCGCTGCATCGGCGGGCTCTGCCAGTAGTCAGTCACACCCTCCACTCTGCAGCTGCATCGCCTGAAAGAGGGCCTTTGAGTAAGCCAGCATTAAGCTGATTAGAAATGCTGTGGCTTCGTCCCCAACTGTTGGCTATTGCGTCTATCTCGTGTTGTCAAAAAGGAAATTCGTTTATGGGTTTACAATATGGAGACTGACAGCACCTATGGAAGGAAGGCATTCTCCATCAATCCAGTGTGGGGCTAGAAAAAAAACTGTCCAAAACTATCACCAACAACTATAACCCCAAACTGTCAGACCATTACAGCCAATTAGAAACAGAAAATGTACATTAACAACTAGGATGGTATTTCAGCACATCTGCTAACAGTAAGAAGTAAAATATCAATAAATAAGAGTCATCTCATTGGTTTATCCATCCATTTCATGGAGGCTAGGAAGCTAGGGTACTGCACGTCTGTGGGTCTGTTAGCAAATACAATTATGTTATGGTCCCCTGTAGTTATCAATTTCCCGGTTTTGGACTTTAAACTTTGTGGTCTTTGAAGTTCCACCTACGGTGTGAATTGTTTACTTATCTTCTGTTCACATACGGTTTGCTGACCCACAGGTATCCCATGAGTCAAGTTACCAAGACACAGCCAATGTGTAGTCAAAAAATTCCGGTCAATTGGAACAGCTGTCATTCAGTGTGCGCATATCATCCGTGAAATATTTTTGGCATATAAAACAGACATTTTCAGGCCCAAAAAAAGATCTGTCCAACCATGTGTCGTGTTTTATTGTAAAAGTGGATTCCCCAAACGACAGCAAGTATTTTCTTCAGCAAGTCCTTTCTTGCCAACATCGCTTTCTGCCACCACCGGTCAACTTCAGAAACCATCGGCACATGCTCAGACGGAAGTGTTTGCCAGTTTTTGCGTTTGTGAGATGCCCTGTAATCAGGCATAAACTCTTTGCCTTGGAGGATCGGATTCTTGACCGGTGGTGGAGCAGAATATTTACGTGTGTGGTAGTTTATGTTCCATACATACAGACTGTAGTTTACTTTCTGTTCATTCATATTCTTATACGCCGCCCTAAAAAAAGATCAAGGTTGCCCTAAAAATTAGGTTTGGACTTTCAAGTCTCCATGTTCATTATATTTCATATTAGGTTTGGACTTTCAAGTCTCCATGTTCATTATTTTCAACTTCCCAGTGGTCTCACACGCAGCACATTTCATTGGTTAGGGGGGCTGCCAGTCAACAGCAACATTGCAGGTTCAGGAATTTCTGGCAAGTGCTAGCTAGTGAGTACATGTGACAAAAATCATTTTCTTTTCTATGTCTGGTAATGCTGAACAAAGCCACATCCCTAGTTACAAGAGGGTGTGCACACTTGTAAAACCGCATTACCTCAGTTGTTGCTACCCTCAAAGATTTGTTTTTAATAGTTTTGCAATGGTGGAAAAGGTTTTGTAATGTTTATCTTGGTATATTTTTTTTATTTTTTAGGACACAAAACTCTAGCAATTGAACATGGGTGTGTGCAATATACGTTCTATATTCACTCAATGTTACTTTTGGCCCATTGACAAGAGTCATACCAGACCATCTTGCTGATCTTGTCAACCTTTGGATACCTGGAAGGTTTCTAGACGCACATTAAAGTCATTGGGCAAGTACCAAAGACATCACCTCCCTGAAACAATAGCTGTTCACGCCGAGCAAGCACACTGGCTCAGTCTGCGGTTTATTAAGTTGGCAGTGTGGCAGATAAAAACACTGGTTAAAAAAATTAGAATAATAAAAATAAAAAGGAAAACCCAATCGTACCTAACTGACCTTCATGATCCAATTGGCCTTCTTTACGCGATCGGCGATTCCCAACGAGTGTAGCGTGAGAGACTGTCAAGAGGGTTGCGGGAAATTATACAATTTCACTTAATTTGTCTACAAATTATGTATTAATTAAAGTGGTTAAAAAAATTTGAATAATAAAAATAAAAAGGAAAACCCAATCCGACCTAACTGACCTTCATGATCCAAATTGGCCTTACTTGCAACATGCAGTGATAAAAGGCACAGGAACACGATCGGCGATTCCCAACGAGTGTAGCGTGAGAGACTGTCAAGAGGGTTGGGGGAAATTATACAATTTCACTTAATTTGTCTACAAATTATGTATTAATTAAAAACTATCTTTGCCAGCGACATGTCATGACAAGTAGAGCAACTGAACGCTCCACAAGTCAATGGCAGAAGGTACACTTAACCTCAGTCTTGGCTTCCTGTGAGTATATCAGCTTTGTGTTTAACTGAACAGAACCAGAATTCCCACAAAGGGGGTCAAGATTATTATCAGTATTAATACAGTCCTGTTTGTGACATTTTTGTTTGGTGATTCTTAATTTAACATAACAAAAAAAAAAAGGGTTAACGTTTTGGGAATGTTTTCAGCATTTGCATGACTGCACACACACACATTTTTTTAAACGAATAAGAAAAAGATTGGCGGTCTCTCTTGACATCATATAATCATTGGCCCACTAAATCAATATCAACAATGTTATTTTCATCATAATTATTATATAATTGTATTAAAAAATATATACAGTATATCCCCACCAAGGAAGTCACGTTATGTTTGAATCTGGTAAATTCTGCTGTGGCTATCGTTTTGAATGTTTTCAGCATTTGCATGACTCTGCACACACACATTTTTTAAACGAATAAGAAAAAGATTGGCGGTCTCTCTTGACATCATATAATCATTGGCCCACTAAATCAATATCAACAATGTTATTTTCATCATAATTAATGTATTATTGTATTATTGTATTCAAAAAATATACAGTATATGCCCACCAAGGAAGTCACGTTATGTTTGAATCTGGTAAATTCTGCGGTGGCTATCGTAGGGTGGGCATAATGTCAATTCATTGGTCATCACCTGTTCATCTCGTCTCCAAGCAATTGAGCCAAAAAGCCTTGCAGTACCATAATTACACTAGTTTTCTTTGTCCAAACGCCCCCAGCCTTCTTCTACGACAGCAGGACTCCTAAAAAGCAACTTGAATGAAAGCCTTTCGTCACTACGTTACACAGACCTGCAATCTGACAAAAGGCATGCACAGTTCCTCCCGTCTTGATGAGCCTATCGCTTTTAATCACTGTCACATTTCAGGATTGGTGATAAGACAAAAGAGTGAACTAGTCACCGTCCCCTTCATCAGAGCGGCGAACAGAGGTTCCTTAAATGATGCGATCATATGATGCCTCTCATTTGAGGAAGTATGAATACACTTGAGATGAGACATCGATTTCCATCGGCCAATCAATGAAGTCCTGCGCCTTCTCAGATGAGAGACAGAACTAGTCCATCATGTTCAGCCATGAGCGTTTTGTCATCGCATTAACAGTCAGAGACTGGAATGGAATCAAAAAGAATGTGGAAAAACATACACAGTTGAGTGTGCCAGCAGTACAACTTTACAAAACACTTTAATTATCAGATTATTATTATTATTACTCTTATTTAAAACATGAATTAGGCCAAAATCTCATTAGTCCACACTTGAACTACGTTCCAAATTAAAAATGAATACAAACGAGTCCAACCAGCTGATGAACAGATGTCCACTGCCAATGTGCTAGCAGCGGAGCGACATGAACCCGAATTGAATTCGACAACTTCTATGGTTACTCAGCAAAAAACACCAATGATTGTCTTTTGTGTTCTAGTACTGGGGTCAGGGGAGGAAAATCAGGTTTTTGTGAGGACAACCAAGCAAAACATGAGAGTGTTTCAAGAGGCAGTGGAAAATGGAGGTGCAGAGCTGCTTGCGCACTACAACTAAGAGAGCTTTGCTGATCTGTCTGCAACCTGACCTTCATTGGTGTCACATTCACATGACATAAAAAAAAGGAAGTGCTGCAGCGCGCCACAATAGGTCTCAAAGACCATCCTCCTCAAGGACCTCGTTTACGGCCAGCACCGTACCGTTCCGTCGACTGGTATGGCTGGCAGAGCACCGGAACTAAAGAGATTTAGCGTCTGAAATTCAAGCTAAATCGTGACATGGCTAACAGCATGTATGACCAAGAGTACTTGGCCAGAGGATAAAGCAAAAGGAATGCCACCGGCAACAACCCGCTAATCCCATATTTTATGTCCGGGTCCTCCATACTGCAAGGTCAGACCGTCTCCATGTGACAGATGGCTACCTGACATCAGCCACCCATCCAGACCGACAGACACTTCCCCCTGTTTTTATCTTTATTCGCAAGCCCTCTCAATTAATGACTCGCCAAGGCCACGTTTGCTCTCCAAAGCCGCATGAAAAATTGGTGGAGAAGCGGCCGGCGTGGTAACCTTGCGCCAAGGGTAGCCTTCTGTTTTGCAAAGTGATCGGCGTTGCTGAAAAAAAGTAGCAGAGATGGGAGGGGGGTGGGGTGCGTTACACAGAGCATTAAGTAGCAACATTTGGCCTATTTTGCACAAGATGACAACCAAGCAGATTAGGGGAACCTTTAATGAACATCTCCTTGTGTGTCTTTAAGGCGACAGCTCCTAGACTGACACCATGAGACCGATGGGGTATTTTTGGGACCTTCACGCCTGCAATGTTCACTCGGGCCCAAGCGCCTGCCGATTAAATCGGCCGATTATAGCCCCTCTAACATTTAGAGAAATGGAGGGGTGCTGGGGGTCAACTCATTGTGATCGATGCATTTTATGGTTCCACTCACTCTGATATCTGCAATGTATAAGATAGTAAAAGGCAATTTGCTAAATCCTTCCAAGATTTTTCAAGATTTGTACATCGCGTCTTTTTTTTGAACAGCGGATTCAAATATTGCATTTTTAAATGGTGGGAGGTAGCTTCATTCATTGGTGAGGATAGAGAATAGTCTCTTCCATTTCGGTTCGCCGGTTCAACTAAGGATGGCCTGGCTAAGAGGTGTTTGATTACCTTGGTCAATTCTGGGAAGAATCTCTCTCCGCAATGTCCTTTAACCAGCAAACTAATTGAGAATGAATCATTTGCGCTTCTGCTGGTCGCAGCCAAGTAGTGTTCTCCATCGCTTTAGGTTGAATCGTTCGGTTCTACACCGACAGAATACTTCAACCTCAATATGTCCATTTGTCCCACCAAATGACTCAGACCAGCGAAAACAAACTGTTGCTGTGATAAAGTTTGCCTTTATGATGTCACCCTTCATTCCTTGTAGATGGAATAACTTTTATTCTTTGTTTTGTTTTTTTCTGTTTGTGCTAACAAACGCAATGGACATCGAGCAAGTCCGATGGGTTTAGAAGTGAGATAAGTGGACGCAGACACGCATGGCCCGAGTTGTCTCCAAGTCTGCTCAATCTTCTTTGGTGTACAGTCACTTCAGTTGGCCGCTTCCTCCTCTCTCTCTTGGGGCAGCCAGAATTATCTCCTGCATCACATGCAAAGCCCGGGCCAACGATCCACACCGAGGGCTCTATTTCACACGGCAGCCGCGCTGCGGCCAAGGACGAGCTTGGGGTATCGGTGGCACACAGCCGTCCACCATTTTGTGCTCCGAGAGTTCTTCGGATGGCCCTTTGAGAGCGGAGAGAAGAGCTGCCGTCTCTGCTTGCTATCTTGTTACACAGATGGAAATGTTTAAACTCTCCTGCCGGTTCCTCTGCAGACCGTCATTGCTGGCGGTCAGCAGAAGCAGAATAAGATGGCCGCTGAGAGAATACTGGAAGCTAAGTGGCTCTAAATTTGGAGATTTGAATCACCCCGTCACACACAAGCCTGCCAGACACATGTCCGTGTTTCTGCGGACATCAAATACGGGTATTGAGCTACCACTGCCAATTACTACAGCAATGAGAATGAGAAAAGGTGTTTACTGCAGTTATCAGAATGAAAAAAATAAATAAATCAGGGCTTTCCTTTCCATATACCATCAACACTATCTGAATGACCAATGAAAATGTTTTAGCCAATCACATGACTCAGAGGACCGCTGTTTGTGAATGTCTTTCATGCTAGCCTAAATCCACTTTTTCACTGCTCTGTGTCAACAGCACCAATATGGAATCGTGACATGTCAGGACACCGGTGAATTTACTCAGATTTGAAGGTAGTATCAGGAGCAAAGGTTCAGGCGCCTGTTGTGTGAAAGGAAAAAAAAAAAAACTGAGCACTGGCAATGGCGTGTGATGTTCAACACCCAAACGGTGTCTGCGGATGGATGCATCGGAATCAGCAGTGGGAAGCTGCGTTTGTGTGAAGGTGCGCACATTTAGAGCAATGCCTTGATGCAGATGAATAAATGCAGACTGTATTGTCGTGAGGACTACGCGAAAAGTCTTGGGTGAAAGCGGCTTCCACCATCGCAGTTTTGTAATTCTCTATTCCTGGCATATTACCACACTGTGAGCTATTCTATGATTCCCTATCCTGCACAGCTCGTGTGTCAACCTAAAAAGGATATTGGAAAAAACTCATACCATGAGCCGTTTCTCCATCGGCCCATCCAATAACATTCCACATTCAGTATTTTAGCAGCGCGCTGCAAAGAAACAGACGGTAAAAACAACCATGCAGGTGGTGTTGATGACAAAGACAGCGGATAACTTCAGCGTGTAATGATGGTAAATTCGCAATAAGCCGCCCCGTTGTCTACAATAACCAATTCAGTTACTGTAATTCCCTCAGCCACCCTAGAGCGGACACACAACCGCATAACACAATACTTATATCTCAAGCTGGTATAGAATGTCCAAGGATAGGTCATGGAGAGAAACCAGGAAGTGTTTTTTTCCACAAGGACAATCACTGCAGGAAACCTTGCATTCCACACGGCCATCTCCCTTCGGGAACCATTTCCTGACATAAATCAATCCGACGTTGTCACCTTTTATCTCAAAACATAGGAGAACATATCATGTCGCAGTAGTCCTACTTGGTGGTCCAACAAATTATTCTTAGTTTTAGCTTTGCACTCAATAGGTATGATGTCCCCTACTGTGCCATAAATGTATGAAAAGAGAAAAAAAAGCTTGCGCGGTGCACAAAAGGGGTTTCTTATAAATGGGCCTGAATGGACAAGAGCCAGTAAACACTGTCAGGCATACGAGGAAGTCAGGGTTGCAGACGCTCCTGCTCACAGGCACTGGGAGACGTTTACCAGCACATGTGGATGGAGTATTCCAGACACAGTCGGGGAAGAGAGGAAAGAGGACGCGGGAAGCAATTAGGAGTGAAAAAGTCCAAGCGGTTTGCTGCAGGAATGCTTGCGAGGGCTAAGTTTAGAAGAGCTTCCTTCCCCAGGTTGGAACCTCTCGAGGTAACTCAACAAGTTAAGTTCAGGGTGGGAAAGATGAGAGAGCCATCTATATTAACTTACCACCGAGACCTCCTTTCCAAACTCTTAAATATTTAATCGTCCTTGGACAGCTCTGTTGCTTCCAGCCAGTGGATCCTTTCTACAAGACTGCTCCTGTTCCAGCTCAATGAAGGCCTTGTCCCGTGGCACCACACTGCCCAAGGAACGGGCGTCTCCAAAGAATTCAGGTTTTTTTTTTCTCTCTCTCTCGCTTTCCCTCCCCACCACAGGCCGCTTTGGTCTGACAGAGCTTGGGTTCACTGTGTCTTACTCGAAGAAGGACCATAAATCCTGAATTTAGAGCAGGAAACCTGAGCGTGTCGGTGGGCTTCATTTATCAACCACAACACTCTTTCTCCATCTAAACCAGAGATCCGGAATGCTCAGCGTGTTAATAAGCCGACTGGTAAAGACACTGAGCTCCTTTTTTTTTTCTTTTTTTTCCTTTCCCCCCCACAAGAGAGAAGGCAACGTTCGGACTGTTGATGTTCTGATGGAAAGCAGAGAAGAGGAACCAGTTTGGCGGTGGTGTAACGTGGCAACTGACAACAGAAACTGGAAAGACACCTCTCTCGCTCGCTCTCACTTTAGCACAAACACACACGCACGGGCACACACACACACACACAGGCGCACGCACACACAACAATACACACACACACACCACTTCCCTGTTGAAGTTTAACCCTGACATGAAGTTGCAGCACTTTAGGTTCAACCAGGGACTGAAATTTGAACCCAAGCACACTAAAACACATCACACATTGCCATAACATTAAGATCTACAGTACATAAACTAATGACGAATGAAGAACACAAAAAAAAAAAAAACAACATTTACTTAGTGTGGACCTACGGCGCTGAACGCTACCAACTTTTAGTGACCTTTTGCTCCATGGCTATTGGGTTTTCTTGGGCAAACACACAAGACGGAAGTGGATGGCGTAACGAGAGCAGCAGCGGCAGCGGCGGGGCCAGTGTGCATCTCATGAGCCGTGCATCACGTCAAGAAAGCGTTCACTGGAGCATTTCAATTTGCTTTTGTCCGAGTCTCCCTTCGCTGCCCCAGGTGGAGAAGAATGGACAAGTGCAATGAGAGCAACCAGTATAAAAGAGTGATAGGCTTCATACACACAGACACACACATATCCATCCATCCATTATCTGAAACGCTTATCCTCACGAGGGTCGCAGGCTTGCTATATTACACGCACGCACACACACAAACACAATCACAAGTCCATGGTGCATCACAGCCATGACGCGTCTTTAAGACCGTTGAAAAACAGCAAAACATCGAACTCGAACCCACAATGTGTTCCTGGTTTCAATCTCTGCCTGCCATGGGAAATAATGGAAAACGAATCTGCTCCTCATAAAACCTTTATTAACCATGCAGGCAATATTTTAATTAGGTATAAAAATAGGTTAACCACAAGATATTAGAAAAGACAACAACAACATAGGACTGATGCCAAAAAGGGAATTGGATTAAAGACAACGGCACTCGGATGACATGTCAATTTACAAGAAGGTGTGTTGTTGTTATTAATATTAACTGTCATACAAAATAACTTGCTATTTGAGTGATGGGGATCGTATAGAAAAAACGTATTACCAAAATCAAGGCCGTCTCATTGGAATACAAGTCACCTCTGAATCGCTGAATAAAATCTTTACTGACGTACAAGTGTAAAAAGAAGCTAGCCACTATTGATATGAGAAGATCTATCATCCATGAAAACAATTGTCATCTTAAACTTTGATCATGTCTTCTTTTTATCATTATCGAGCGAGCCATACCTTACTGAGCAACCAGGACAAGCTACGTAACTTTTTTTACGTGCTGGATTTCCCTGGCATGCTTTTGAACATGTTCACTGTCGTGCAAGTGTAAAAATAAGTTAAAAACAATAAACAGTCCTTTGTTTCCATTTTTAAAGCCACGCTGTACCAAGCACTTATGGTAAAGAGTTCTTTGATCGTTTATTTAATTCTTTTAAGACTCACTGAGCTGAAATCTCACAAGATTGGCCAGCGTCTGGTCTGGAAAGTGATGGACTTGCAGTGTGACCTATCGTCCGGTCAAAGACACAAAACAATACTTATCTGGTAGCCTGACAGTGCGACCACTGTGAACTACCAAAAAGTTGTGTTGTTTGACAAGGCCATAACTCATATTTAAATGATTAACAATTTAAATATTTTGACATTAGGAAAAAGCAACACTAGCGTGTTTGGAAAAGTCATTTTATCATTTGATAACACTTGCATATAAACTAGATTAAAATAAGGCAAGCCATTATTGATGCGTGAAAGGGACCGGCTTATCCAAACTACCAACTGCCTTTAAAGGTTTATTCCATGTTATGCTTTAATCACATCAAGAGATAAAAACAAACATAGGATGTTCTGGTTGCACGATAACATTGTGCTTGTCAGTATCATAGTAGCTGCTTCCTCCATTCATCGGGGAACGCCAATTCATTTTAATCACAAAAGAAAATAAAAACACTCCAATAGGAATGATTAAAGACGACAACTCCGACACGCCTCCTTGAAAGTGTCTATGACAAGGGCTAGCCCGCTAACGGCTAACTAAAAGGAGGCAGATTGTCACAGCCAGCGATTATTTATGGCACTGAAAAACCACCCCGGGTTCTACCTTGGGCCATTGTACGGTGAGAAATCCCAGTCAAACTAAGGATACTAAGGAAAACTTTTCCAGAGTTAGAGGGGGCAAGCCAAAGGCACCACCAGTGTACTCTCCGGTTCAATAAACGGTTTCAAAATGACTGAACAGGAAATGCCAGTTAGCTCAACACAAATCCATAAGAATGGCCAAAGTGTTGAAAAGTTAACAACAAGAGCTCCCAGCGAGGCCAACACACCAGCAAAGAGTTGGGAGAGCACAGGGCCCGTCCACCAACACCGCAGCGGCTTGCCAGAGAAATGTGTCGAGCACAGCAGATTCCTGCCGGGCTCCTCCTCGAGGAACCTGCCACGCCAGGGGGAGAGAAGGAGCATCGCCACCATTTTGATTTGGATGGCTCTCCCTCGCCTGGGCGCTGTCGCAGCACACCGCGTGTCAAGCTCCCACAACACACATACACACCCTGCTCGTCAGCGACATTGCACACGACAGTCGCCGCTGCAGAGTATAAACACACACACACACACACACACACACACACACACACACACACACACACACACACACACACACACACACACACACACACACACACACGC
>NW_017804969.1:103168-116269 GCF_001891065.2 Hippocampus comes
ACACACACACACACACACACACACACACACACACACGCGCGCGCTCCCTGATAGGCTGAACACCTTCAGGGTATTTTTCTGTGCACATCTTGAGAACTTCGTGACAGGAACTGTGCACTATGACATCAAACGTAGCTGAATATTATCCAGACGGACACGGTCAAAACACTGCAACGGTCAGCATACCTGTATGGAATCACCAGTCATCACGTGTGCATCAGTCTTGAACGTCACTATCAAACATTGCTGCTAAAGTATCATTCCGTTCCTCATTTCAGTAATGTCAGATCAAAACTATTCAATGTGGAGGACGTTTGATATGGACGAGGTTGAGCGGCACATTCCTTTGATACAAAAACCTTCAAGGTCCACCATTTCAACATTCTTTATCAGCTATAGAAGCATAAAAAGAAGTGAACCACCGATTGTCGCATGAAAATAATCCGTTTTGAATGCTGATTGACGACAGCATGACATGTGGATAAGAAAAAAAACCCCAAAAAACAGCTGCTCCTGTTTTGACCCGAGGCGCAGTGTGGTGCCGTACATGGACAGACTACACACACTCTTACAAGGAGAACAGAAGATGTTGTGATTGAACTCCATGAATATAACTGTTTTTTTTTTTTTTTACAGACTGAAGAAAAAAAATTCTGCCTTTGAATAGTGTTATCACATCCTAGTGTACATGTTTCCACAGTGTTTGTGTGTGAATATTCGAACTCAATGCTAATTTCCCGTTAGCATTTGAATGGGATCCTCCGTTGACTTTAGCATTAGTGCTCACGATGTTTTAAAAATGAAGCATATTCTGAATCTAGAATGTGTGTCCTTATTTTTTTATTGTGTGTTTAGTTTTACACTAAACTCCAAATAGGGTGTCATTAAACGGCTTAAAGCACGCTCAGGATGCCAGAAATCATAGAGCTACATGCTTGCTGAGCAAGCAACAAGGTGCATCCAAGGTACTTTCACAACATATGTAACTTGTAAACACACGACGCTGTTCTGCACATTAGTAATTGTTCTTTGATTATAACATTTTAAACATTGAGAGAAGCCAAAATCTAAATCACTATCTATCTATATATCTATATATATAAGCTACAAGTTCGCATAGCCCGGCTGAAGATGGCAGCCTGCTTCTGCTGCTACTTCTTCTTCTACTCAGTCCTCGTCCATCTGTCTAGCCCTGCAGCTCCATGTCAAACACCACCTTTGTTCTGCACCCCCCCTCCCTCCACTCCCTTTGGAAGACTCATCTGCCAGCCTCCATTTTATGCTTGGAGCTTCACTGTAAAACACGCGCGCGCGAGCACGCACACGCGCGCGCGCACACACAAGCAAGCACCTGACCCAAGACTAGTGACAGGCAGCCAGGAGACATATCAACACAATGACAGCACATTTGCAACACCATCATACAGTCAAATAAGGGGTGGGGGTGAAAAAATGGCCACCAGATTTTGGGAAGCGGGAGGGAGGGAGGGAGAACATATCCTCCTCACGCTGGACACTTGCATGGCAGCTCCGAATGGAGGACGCAGAAGAGGACAACCATCCATGCGGTGGCTTCTCTTTCCGACTAACTCACTAATCCCCCCCACCGTTTTTTTTAGGAGGAAGAGGCTCATAAAATAAGCCTGACACATGAGCGACAACGTCCATTTCCTTGAACGAAGTGACGGACACGAGCGCGAACGAACCGGGAAGCGAGCAGAAGACACTTGACTTTGGGCTTACATGGTGGCCATTAGAAAAGGAAGAAAAGAAGCCTCCCCGTGGAGGAGGAGGAGGGAGAGGAGGAAAGGGGGTCAAGCTCTTTCCAGGTCACTCACGCATGAGGCGAAAAGCTATCCCATGATCCACCAATGGCGACGACGTTCTCGCAAGACCTTGAAAGCCCCAACGAAAGCGCCCCCTCCATGAAAGTGGAATCGCGTCGCCGCCGCCGTCAAAGCGTTATAAAATACAGCGAAGAAACGCTCAAAACTCACCGCTACAATCTTCTCCTTCTTCTCCAAAGTTGTCGGTCTCATGCGTGCGCCCGCTCCGGCTAGTGGGTGATCGCCATCTTTCCTCCTGCTTCTCCTTCTTCTCCTTCTTCTTCTTCTCCTTCTTCTTCTTCTTCGCCGCCGCAACTGCAGATGACCTGAGCTCCTCCGCCGAGCGGCTCGCAATCACACGCGGGGAGGAGGAAGAGCAGGAAGACGCGCACCACCACCACCACCTCCACAACAACAATGATAATGTGACGAACCGGTCACACAAAGGAGGAGAAGGAGCAGAAGTTCGGCAGGCGACGAGCGAGCACCAGAGGGTGCGCGAGAGTTGGCCACAGGACGAGTGAGCATCGGCAGAGTGGACACCCGAGAAGCTCATCCTTCTCGGCACTCCACACCAACACGGAGCCGCTAACCTCGGAGCCCCGAGCCGGCGCGCTCCCGCGCACTCACGCAGACACGCTTACGCGCAGGCACCCCCGGCGACATTTTTGCGTAGACGTACAAGTTTTCTATATGCGTTTGCGTGCTACGTCATGGGGTTATTTGTAGTTCACGTTAGAGGTTGATGAGGATTCTCCACATAATCAGTGTGACACGCTCACATCAGCATTGAACAGCAGAATGTAAAATATACTGTAAATATGACATCATATTGCCAAATTATCACGGTAATAACAACATTCACATTTGTATAATATAGGAGCTATCACAGTTTCCATTATCCTGTTCTCCCCGTGCCTGCGTAACCCACGCAGTCTACTCCAGTTTCCCCCTAGATTCCCAAAACATTGTTTGGCAGGTTAATGGAACACTCTAAATTGCCACTAGGTGTGATTGTGAGCGTGAACGGTTGTTTGTCTATCTGTGACCTGCGATTGGCTGGCAACCAGTTCATTTCACTGGCTGTCCAAAGACAGCTGGGATAGGCTTTAGGGCATCCAAAGGCCGCATTTTTCGCAGCATGCCATTACTATTGGTGTGACTCGACCACAAGTGGTTTTCAAATTCTAGAAAAACAATTCGTAGGCTGGGTCCTTCGATGCCTTCAAAGGCCCCTCCTCGTGTAGCCTCTGTGGACCGCATAAACTGTGGCGATTTTGGACAGGCTGAATGTGAATTTGAACACCACGTGCGGTCGAGTCGCGCCGGAAGTGACATCTTTAAACCAGAATAAGCATGACATAAAAAACATTCAATAATATAATGAATATTTATTTGGATGTGAATAACAAGAACAATAATCCAAATATCAGATTTAAAAAAATGTATCACTGAAACGACAAAATTATGACTCTCCATGCCAAATAGTGAAACTTATTTTTAATCAAAGGTGATTATCTAATTGTACTTATTATCTTGCAGAGATAAACAGTGACGCTATTAGGATTTTTTAATCCACTTCTTAATTAACTCTTCAATATGTAATTTAAAAAAAAGAAAACATTCCTAGGCACAGTATAAGGGGTTGTGTTAATTGCGTGAGTCAAGCCTTGGCAGTGATCAACGCATTTAACTAAGCGTCCAATCGGATTCCAGCGATGTCATGATGGTGCTGCTCACAACCACTGGGGGGCATATTTGGATACTACCTGGAGGTTGCCATAATAGGTTGTGATGTTGTCATAATCATTTGAACCTTAAACCAGCTCATACTTTTTTTTAAATGATTTTGACTTAAAAATCAGTAGATAGTCACAACCATGGCTGATCATTTACACGGCTTAATGAGGAGCCACACCAGTATAAGGTGGTTAGTGATGATGACAATCCTGTAGCAGTGTGAGCGGCACAGTGGAAACGTCGATGCTGCCTTTACTGCAGGCTTGGCTGCTTTGACTAACAAAGAAGAGCCCCAAACAAAAGGTGTTCACATGCATGTTGTCAGTGCAAGGATGGCTTGGTGGGTGGTGGGGGCCGAGAGAGGGCGGGGAAGGAATGGGGCGGTGTCTTTTGGGGCAGCGAGCAGGGGTGGTGGCGCCAAGGGAACCCCGCGTGATGAGACATTCATCTGCCTTTGATGGCTTTGTGTCGTCGGTGAGGATTTTCACAGTAAATCTTTCCGGTCATGTGGCTGCAGTCGTGCGCTTCCAGGAGGAAAGGCAGCATTTTGAGACGATGCATTGGTTGTGGGATCATGGATATGTCAGACTCTCAACATCAATATTAATTGATATTCCAAACATCAGCAGCAAAACTCTCGTCTCAGCAACAAATGACGTAGTTTGGCTTTATTTTTTGTTTGAAATAGTTTTGTAATACATTGGCTTACTTTTACACTTCTCTGACAGTTCATAATGTTAAATGCTATTAAAACATTGCCTCTATTGTTCATCAAGGTTTTACAATGGTAGCGGTGTGAACACTTTCCTGTGTGAAAATGATGAGAGTGTGAGGTAAATATAGAAAATACAAAGTAATGAGACACCTTGGAGCGGTGTGAAACATATGATGTGTTGTTGAGACAACAGATGGAATACCTTCATATGTTGTGTTGCGGTGACGCACGGAGCCCCGTGTATTTCCCCAAACCATTACACTAGCACACATTATTGTTGACAGAGTGGCCTCTGGGTGCCAGGTAGCAGCCGGGGGTTTATCACACTGCTTGAACATATGGCTGCTGCAGCAAATCAGATTAATACGGGATGGCCTCTAGGCCGGAGAGCAGGACAGACTGCACCAGAGCATCCGGGCTAAACCAACCAACCCCGCCTGACGCAAGCTCAAACCTGCATGCAATGCCAAGCGTGGCTAAAAACAAATTGATCAATGGGGAGTCACACAGTCCCAAAATCTGTTTAGTATTTATTTACTGAATTCATATTAAGTCGACGATTGTCAATGATAGGTGCCAGCAAATGGATGGGTGGATAAAATGTATCTTATTTCAATAAAATGCATCATTTCATATATATCATTCCATTAAAAGCTCATTTTAATATAGTTGCATATACAACATGACTGAATTGCATGCCGTGGATAAAGATACGTATCCTATCCTATTTAGAGAGGCAGGGAGCTCCACACCCCTCGTATCCATAGGAGTCATCATCTCTGCGAGGGAATGTGCTCGCGCTCCCAGAGGAGGTCAGCAAGAAACGCTGGCATCGAACCTCCAGCCATTCCCGACCACACTTCCTGGGCTCAAAGAAGAAGAGGAAGAAGGTCGCATGACGTCCTTATTAGCAACAGATGACGAAGGAGCAGCCGCGCGACGTGCGTCAAGAGATGACAAATAACACGCATCACGCAAAGTCTCTCCACTTACAATCCCCGTTTAACCTCTGTTGAAGATCGTTATTTGCGGTTGCCATGGCGACGGAGTGATTGCAGCCTACGGTGGCTCATCTCTGTTCCCGACCATCATCCGCAATAAATCTGCTCTCTGAACTGAAAAGTCTCCCAGGTGAGAGGGGACAAGCAAACAGTGGACAGTCCTCGGGATTAAACAACTGCTGCATCCACTCTTCCTGGCGCCCTTTGACGGATGGATCAAGCCTTGGACGGCATGTTCTATAAAGTGAGACAGTGAGAGGCAGATAGACAGAGAGACAGACAGACGGAGAAAGAGAGCCCGGGGAGCCTTGAAATCCACAGACCCTCCCTCAAATGGCTTTGCGGAAGGTTTGCGCTGAGCACGCCGCGGCTGAAAGGGCCCATTAAAGTGAGGCCGCGGTCCTGAGTGTTGCGCCGGGGCAGATTCATCACACGGACCTCGACAAAGATAATGGCGGCTCGCGGCCAGGATGCGACAGGTGATCAGGTGGGACTCTGTCAAAACGACAGCAAACGCATCTCTTTTTCACACATTGCTCTGTTGGTTCACAGGCATTCCTGTGTTGTCCGCCTACTGGGAATAAGTCTTGAACACCCCCCACCGCCCCCACCAACAGCTTCATACGATATAAGAACAGATCAAACGGTGCGGCAGTTGGTTGCACTAACAGCAAGGGGAGTGGCAAAAGTTTCTTCAACTTTCCAAAACACACTCCCCCCACCCCCACCCACCAACAGCTTCACACGATATAAGAACAGATCAAACGGTGCAGTTGCACTAACGCAAGGGGAGTGGCAAAAGTTTCTTCAACTTTCCAAAAGATGAAAAAACATGTGACCAGTATGGGTCGGAAAGTCAACCGACAGGGAGAAAAAAACGTGCTCAACTGTGGTCGCCACGCAAGTACTCCAAGCTCTGTGCTGATCATTGGGAAACCAGTGATAGGTTAAAGCTCACCCATGACCCGAGTGAGGACAAGCAGTATAAAAACAACATGGACAGATGGATGGAGCGTAACATTGTGAACCGAACTCGACTGTAATACCTGGTAAGGAGGTTGGGAAACATTGGCAAACCCTCTGTTGTCTTCTCGAATAGACCTTTGTAGCTATCGCCGATAAAAATGTGGTCAGACAGGATGAGAAGGGAAGAGTGAAGGCCAAAAGGGGAAGGGAATGGGAGCCGGGCTTTTGTTCCCGGACTGGCTGTATTTGAGACACATTTGTCATTTGTCACTTCCTTCCACCTGCTCTCTTTCCCTCCCACCTCCTTTTGTCGCGCATTCTGCCAAAGGAGGAAATGCAGCCTGATGTCTGAGGACAACAGCGGGACGGCGACGGCTGGCTGGATGTGAATGAGAAAGAGGAGATGTGAAATATATGCGTGACAGTGGTGCAGAAGCTCTATGTAAATCAGCCTCAGATTACTCCTGCTTCATTTGCTATTCATATATTTGCAAGGTGACTCACTCCAGACAAAGCAGGTGATCAGGAGCTCTCCTTTCTCCTTTTTTTCCTCCTGCAGCCCCCCCACCGGGCAAGAAAGAGCAAGTCGTAAGCCCTCGCAAGCACCAGGAGAGTCCATACTCGATGTATTCCATCGGTGAGCTTCATTTCATCCATTTTGTCTGTCGGAAGCATCTGGGAGTGCGGGACGGAGGGAAAAAACAAGAGGCACGTCCAACACATTCACAGAATAATCAAAACAATGTGCCTTGTGATGTTTTGTTCATCACGCGAGACGCTAAGCTGATGTCAGTGCTCCTCCAAGGTCGTCGTTCTTATTATTTTCCTTCTTTTTGTCTCCACCGGGGCTTGTCGTGTCATCACAGAAACATGGAGCGAACGCAGCATCCTCTGAGGAAGGAGGCAGCTCTTGTCTTCTGATAGTTGACGAGAGGGAATTTGTTCGCTTTGGACAAAAGTCTTTACGGAAAAATTCCTCTCAAATGATAGGTTAGGTTGCCTCTGAACTGAATTCTGTGATGTATCCAACATAACATTTTAAACTGTCGTACAAGTATAGAGAGAAGTTCATCACGGTTTAATAACCTTCCCTCCTCCACAACAAAAATAAAATAAAAATGCTCACCCTATTGTTACCGAGTGGCATGAATACAGCCTTGTGATATTTTATTTCTTGTTTTCCTCATCGTATACTGTATTGAGCTTTCCTTTGTCACCAATGTTCCATTTCAATTACTACAGTTGTCATCCATCACTACGACTACTACCGCATGACTTGATACTAGTCGACTGCCTTCCAGTGGCTCAGGCGGGCACACTCGAAGGAACGGCACGATGGATTGTTTGGCAGCATTAAATCACGATGCACAAACTGTTGGTTGGTCAGAGCAAGCACAAGCAAAACACAAATCTGTGGCAATCGGCATGATCTGCAACGGGCTGAAAGTCTCCATGTCAGCAGGGGGCGCTACTTTGTATTCACGGGTCAAAAGAGGGAATTGAGTAGGACCGAATGATGCGGAAGAAGCGATGTCAAGACTGAGTCATCAATCTTGTTGACGGCATTGACGCTGATTGCACAAGCTCACCTGAAGGGTCAAGGTAGTAGTCTCACACACACACACACACACACACACACACACACACACACACACACACACACACACACACACACATCCTTTTCCTCTTTGACGTCTGGTGGAGATGACACGAAACCAACATGTTGACAAAGTCATGAGATATTAAAGCGCCTGCAAAGTGTATGGCGGCCGTTTATAATTTGACTCCTTGGTTGAAATTTGTGCCAGAGACAAGTCTCGGTGGCATCAGCAGATTTCCCCCATTGGCATGAAATTCCTGAGACGAGTCTCCATGTCAGCACTTTCTTCCCCCTCAGCCTCAGTGTGTGTGTGTGTGTGTGTGTGTGTGTGTGTGTGTGTGTGTGTGTGTGTGTGTGTGTGTGTTTGTGTGTGTGCGTGTGTGTGGTGCATGCCAAAGATGAGATGAAAAGTCTCCAAACTTTTTGGGGAGTTTTTTCCCCCTGTTAGGCAAGACTGGAAAATAAATTCTTTGGTTCCTGAGTCATCTTGATGTGACAATGTGATAAGGAATAATAAAGAAGTACATGACTGTTAAGGTTAAAACAATAAAGTGTCTTACATGTCGATTTCTCAAAAAACAAACAAAAAAAATTTTATCTGTCAAGCATGTCTTCTTTTCCTTGTGGATTGTCTCAGGATGTGTTGCCGACGCGTGTCATCCGAGTCCATCTTCCGCATCCTCCTCCTGTCCTCCTGTCTGACCTCGATACATCCACCAACCTTCTCTTGCTCTCTTTTTCAGCAGCTCCATTCTCATCACCCTACTCCCAATACACTCCCTCTCTCTGTCTCCTCCTCCAAACCAACTAAGTCGGCTCTTTCTAACTTTGTCCCCCCAAAACATCTAACCTTGGCTGTCCCTCCGATCAGCTCATTTTTAATCCTATTCATCCTGGTGACTCCGAAAAAAAAAAACCCAACACGGTTATGTCCGTCACCTCGAGCTCTGTTTTCTGTCCTTTCTTCAGTGCCACTGTCTCTAATCCTTAAATCATGGCTGGCCTCACCACAGTCTTCTAAACTTTCCATATAGATCCTGCATAAGAGCAAACCCTCTGCACTGATCCGTCTGTCCGTCCTCCACTCATATGTGAACAAGACCCCAAGATACATGAACTTCTTCACTTGGGGCAAGATCGCACCCCTGACCTGGAGAGGGCACTCCACCCTTTCTTGACTGAGGGCCACGGTCTCAGACTGGGAGGTGCTGATTTTTATCCAAAATGCTTCGCATTCGGGGACAAATTGCTCCAGTGAGAGTTGGAGATCACGGCTCGATGGGGCCAAGAGTACCACATCGTCTGCCAAAAAGCAGTGATGCAATACTGAGGCCCCACCATGTTTGAGAGCCATGTCAACCCGGACAGTCCCACAACATCCAGAGCCTTCAGGAACTCCGGGCGGAACTCATCCAACCCCCCCCTGGGGCCTTGCCGCCTGAGGAGCTTTATAACCACTTCAATCACTTCAACCCCAGAGATCGCAAAGCCTGCTTCCGAGTTCCCAGACTCGGATTCTTCCTAGGAAGGCGTGTCGATGGAACTGAGGAGATTATCAAAGCATTCTCTTCACAGACTCACATCATCCCTAGTCAAGGTCAGCAGCACCCCAACTCTACTACAGTATAAACAGCTGACAAAAAAAAACCACAGAGCTCGGTGACTCAGTCATGGAATGATTAGAGCAGCCAGTAATTAGCAGCGACCTTTGCATGAGCGGCAATGAAGTCAGTTCTCTTGCTCCTCAGCTCACTTCGTATGCCCCTCTTCACGAGCAGACAACACCGGAACAGCCACAACAACAACAACCCAAAAAAAAAAAAAAAAAACGGGACGGCGACAGACACCACTGGAGACGGTCTGTCAGCACATCTCCTGCTTTATATCGGGAGGCTAATATGTGGATAGAGATGAACACGGGCACCCAGGTGTACAAGACCCGTGCGTGCGTGTGTGTGTGTGTGCGTGCATGCAATTCAATCAAAGCAAAGTCACATCTGCCTTGCTGCTCGCTCTATACTTCTTAATTTCACTCCAATACGCCGAGCTATCGGCATGAATGATGGATGAGAAGAGTTGTTGCAGCAGCACCATCAGACTTGAATTTTTTTTTTTTTTGTGCATATAAGGAATATCAAAACACCTCATTTTCCTTTCATATCACAGATGGCATCGCAGATGGAGATTTACACCGAGTGGACATGTCATCAAGTATGCTGTTCAAGTCCAGTTAAAGAGATGTCGCGATAATTTTGAGAACAGATATATTTTGAAAGGATAAAGTCGGGAGATAACATGAATGAAAGCATAAAATTTGCAAAGTGCTAATATGACAATGAAATGGTTGCGCTACTTTGAAAAATAAATGTATAGAAATTTCAAATAACTCAAAAGTTTCTCAGGGAAAAAAAATTGCAATTTGATCAGAACAAAGCTGAGAAAAAAAGTGGTCAGTTTTGAGTTGTTGCATTTTTCTAAAAATATTAATTTTTTAAAATCCAACAAAATCATATAATTCTTTAAAAAAAAGATGTTAAAAATGAGAAAAACGCAAGTTTGTTTCTTTTTATGAAGAAAAATGAGAAATTAATCATCTTAAGAAATCAAGTCACAATATTGTGAGAAAACTTCATCAGGGTTCATCTTTGTAAAAATCTTAATGTTTCTCATAAAGCAGGAATTTTGCAGAAATGTCAATGCTGACTGAACCAAAGTCTTATGAAATGCTTGCTGACTTGTCCCAAGACACTTTTCTGTGTGTGTGTGTGTGTGTGTGTGTGTGTGTGTGTGTGTGTGTGTGTGTGTGTGTGTGTGTGTGTGTGTGTGTGTGTGTGTGATTTGTTGAGAGAGTGATGAGATTTGGGCCAGCGGTGATTAGATGAGTCCATGTCTGACTTTAATCCTTGTTGGAAGGAGCATTAAGTTGCATGCGGCAGGCACGCATATTGATATGCTTGCTACTTGGCATCCAGATGTAGGCTGATCCCCCAAACCCAAAAAAAAAAAAAAAAAAAAAAAACGTGCGAGAAGCTCCATCTACGACTGTAAACACCGGCCATTGTGGCGCTCTCCCAAGCTGCTTACGTCCAGATTTAACCTGCATTCATTTCACTCACACACATTCCTTTGTCAGACTTAACACACACGCGCACACACACACACACACACACACACACACACACACACACACACACACACACACACACACACACACACACACACACACTTTAGTACGGCACCATGTGCCAATGATGATGCCATAACGGGTTGGAGACTTTGTGATATCAATCTGCAGAAAAAAATAACGGTCTGACTGTTGGTCAACTCAGTCTCCTTCCCTCCTTATTCACGCAATCATTCTGAAAATGTGGGAAAAAAAAGTGAATACTCAGAAAAGAAAGACAAGAATCTAGATAGCGCTTTCACAGGCTCACGGAACATCTATTTCTCTTTGATGTGAAAGAACAAAAATTCCATAAGGTTAATAGAAGAGCGTACAAACGATGAGAAAATGAAGTGAATTGGGGTGAGGGTTGCTTTTGGGTAATCAAACGAAAGGCTCTGTGGCACTCCACAGACTTTTGATATGAGGGTGCCACGCATCGTCTTGTCTCCCCCGAACAAACATATTGCATTTGTGCTCTTTGAGATTCTGCAGCCTGTCTTGGGTGACACATCTTGGAGGGAGGGGAGGCGGGGGGGACCGGGGGGTAAGCTTTCCTCAAAGGTGACCACGGCACAATTAGTATGCCACCAAGAGCGCGGCTGCGATAGGAAACGCACAAGAAATGAGAAAAAGATGATGTGTTTGGCAAGCCCTGGGAAAGAAGCCACTAATGTGCCTGTCAGTCAAAAGATAAAACCCAGCTGAATAGAAAACAGAACGAGTAAATGCTGTTTTTTGGGAGGCGGTGACCTCCAAAGACATTGACGCCAAGAAGTGGCGCACGGTTATCCTGAATGTCATTCAGATCCGCGGGAGTGACACTTCAATTAACAAACTAGCAGTCTTGAACAAACTTTAGCTGTCAACGCAACGCAGTGCCCCGATGGTTAACCCCGTTGACTCAAGGTTACGCATACGAGTTGACAATTCATCCTAACCATCCGTGCATCCGTGCATTTTCTAATCTGCTTATCCTCACAAACGACGCGGGCGTGCTGGAGCCCATCCCGGCCGTGTTTGGGCAGTCGGCGGCGTACACCCTCAACCGGTTGCCACACTGACACATAAACAAACCACCATTCACACTCACAATCACACCGAGGGACAATTTGGAGTGTGTCAATTAGCCTTCCATGCATGTTTTTTGGAATGTGGGAGGAAACCAGAGTACCCGGAGAAAACCCACACAGGCGCAGGGAGAACGTGCAAACTCCACACAGGAAGGCCGCAGCCGGAATCCAACCCTGCACCTCCCAGCAGTTTTAAGACTCTCTGATTCCGCAATCTAGACTTAAGAAGCCGATGCCGATATTCTCCGGAACGTTCTGTAGTAGCGAAAACTAAAAGTCATATTCACCATTGCACAAAGCTCTCTTTCATCCTCCTCGTCCCGACGCCGCTGTGTGATCGCTCCTCATCAGTGATCACGGCGGACGGTGATGGCGATGCGGGGGGGTGATATAGCACGGCATCAAGGTAAAAGAGCCATTATGGAGTTCCTGGTTGTTGATATTGTGTCCCTGACGGGTGATGACAAGGCTCATTAGCAAGGGAGAAGGTCAGCGGTGTTAAGCTTTGTGCACTTAAACGGGATGATGATTGATCGCCAGGCACAACGCAAACACCGTATTTCCTCAAATACACTTGCCAGCTGCTTGTGGGTGAAATATCAGGAGGAACCTGAAATGGTACCTCACTTGACAGTCTCCAAACTTTTGAATGCACATGTCCAACTTTTCAATGTTTCAGTACGTTTTGTATTCATAAAGGAGCTGAATACCAAAACACACACACAGGCGGTGCATTTGTGACACGCGCTGAGCACAGTCTCAGCGGCTGGCGTTTCAGTCGCTGCTCGTGTCGTCGCCGGGCGCTCAAGATGTCAATAATCACGGTGGTGATGTCACTTGTTACGATCATGGCCCAAGCGAGCGGCACAACACCGTATCCTGTCCTCTGCGTTTGCTTCCTTCGCGTGCAGTGCGTTATTTCCTGCTCTTGTACTTGGATCCTCAGTTTTCATCCATTTCCTTGCGGTCTTGCTTGCTTTCTAATGTATTTCCCCCCCCCCCCCACTCCCCACCCAC